>NW_017673335.1:0-31354 GCF_001879085.1 Nicotiana attenuata
ACAACAATTTGATGACACTGAAAGTAAGGTCTTAATTTCCTAGATGCCATGATTAATGCAAGTGCAAGCTTTTCTAATTGAGGATACCGCGTTTCCGCATCTAACAGAGATTTACTAACATAATATATAGGGGATTGTTTACCTTGTTCTTCTCGAACCAAAACCGCGCTTACCGCTACTTCTGAAACAACAAGATAAATGAGCAATCTTTCCCCAGCCTTTGGTTTCGCTAGCAACGGTGGATTTGATAAGTATGCTTTCAAATTCCTCAGTGCTTGCTGACATTCTTCGTTCCATTCAAAATGATCCTGCTTCTTAAGAGCTGAGAAGAATTTAAAACACTTCTCTGATGATTTAGAAATGAATCTTCCCAAGGCTGCAATCCTCCCTGTTAATCTTTGAACTTCTTTTTTGCTCGTAAGTATTTCAGGGATTTCCTCAATGGCCTTAATCTGTGCAGGATTCACCTCAATACCACGGTTAGAAACAAGAAAACCCAAGAATTTACCTGATGCAACACCAAATGCACATTTTTCGGGGTTTAACTTCATATTAAATTTTCGCAAAATCATAAATGTTTCAGACAGAGATATATGATCTTTTGAATACTTAGTTTTAACAAGCATGTCATCTATGTATACCTCCATAGTCTTACCTAAGTGTTCTTGGAACATTTTTGTAACTAACCTCTGATACGTTGCGCCTGCATTCTTTAGACCAAAGGGCATTACTTTATAACAGTAAGTCCCGCTGTCTGTTATGAAGGAAGTTTTTTCTTCATCTCCTGGATCCATTTTAATCTGATTATACCCTGAATATGCATCTAAAAAACTTAATAGTTCATGACCTGCAGTTGCATCAATCAATTGATCTTTGTATGAGCAGTGGAAAAAGAATCTTTAGGGCAAGCTTTAATTAAGATCTGTATGATCTACACAAACCCGCCACTTACCATTCTTTTTTGGAAACTACAACTGTTGGTAACTAGTTTAGGTACTTATCTCACGAATAGAGCCAATTTTTTAGCAATTTTTGGACTTCTTCTTGAATCACCTGATTCTTGAAAGTTCCTTGTTCTTTCTTTCTTGCTTGACTGGAGGATATGAAGGATTCTTCATTTAGTTTATGAGTCATCACCTCCGTGTATCCCTGTCATTCAGTGTGGACCAACAAAACAGTTTGCGTTAGCTTTTAAAAATTCATTTAACGTTTATTCCGGGCTAAGATTGCTCATATACACTTTTCTCTCAGGCCAGTGTATAAAACCACACCTCCATGCTCTTCTATCGTCGTTTGATGTTTTCATTTCCTCTGGTTCTTGAATGGAATCGGGCCTTGAATCTACATCCGTGTTGTTCTGTTCAGTTGAGGTTGACGCTATGTTATCCCTCAAACTAAATTCTGTATATGCTATTTTTTCTTACGTGCTTGGTCTGCCACGGAGTTGATGTTCCTAGATGTCTGTTGATCTCCCCTGATTGAACATATTCCCCATGGCGGGAAATTAATGACTTGATGCAAAGGTTGAAGGAACAACGTCCATTCGTGATCCATGTGTCTCCCAAGAATTATTGTTATTCCATGTCTTACTACCTGGAACTTTGTGTCTTTGACGACTCCTTCAGCAAATGTGGCGAGCGTTACCTCTCCTTTTGTAACGACGTGGAATTATCGAAACCAGCTAGAGTATGTGCCTTTGGTATTTTTTTTCCGCTTGCATCTCCAGTAATTCTTTGCAGTAATTTTACGAACTATCTGATCAATCAAAACGTTTTTTACATTAGTATTGTATACAATTATTAAGTGCTACGTGAGGGGTTAACACTCTGCATCTGCATCATTGAATGAATGTTGTCTTCTTCTAACTGCCGCAGCTGCTTCCCGTGAGTAATTGTTACTTGGGAAATTTATTTGCTGTAGTATATGACACGCCATTTATATCTTCACCCCCACCTGCAATCTGCTGTTTTATGCCCGTAATCGTTATGAAATTCGCAACAAGATCAGGGTTTGTTGTTTGATTCGTACTTTTTTGGACACCATACCTATCTCCTTGTTTTAAAAGCACTCGAGTTCAGAAGTGCTTACGTTGAAATTATAACCACCAAACCTTGCCTTCAGACCCCTATCATCATCTCGTGGCTCGCGTGTGTTTTCATATCCAAAATCTTGAAGACGAGCCTGATTCTTTATTCCATGATGTGTGAACTCTTGATGTCCTGATCGTATCTCTATTCCCGCAGGTCCCATGTTGGATCGGTACTGTTTTTAACCGGGGGGGTTTTTTTCATTTTCTGCACGTCTTGAGCTTACTTTTTCTTCTTTTTTATGTTGTAAAATAATATCTTCTTCAATCTGTATTTGTTATCTCATTCAAGTTGCTTGTGAAGGCTATGGCTGCCCAGTTGTCAGGTACACGTGGTAATGTCATTCTTTCACGTTGAAATCTGTCCACGAATTCTCTAAGCAATTCTGAGTCTCCTTGCTTGATCTTAAAGATATCTTCCATTCTTTTTCAACTTAGCTCAGCAAAAGAATTTATAGAATTTTCGGGTAAAAGAGAATACCATGTTAACGCTCCTTTAGTGAACGTTTCACCGAATTTTTTGACTAAGACTGATTCAATCTCCTGCTTAGTCAGGTCGTTGCCCTTTATGCCTGTTGTAAATGCAGTAACGTGGTCTTGTGGGTCTGTTGTTCCATCGTATTTTGGTATATCAGGCATTTTGAACTTCTTTGGAATTGGGAGAGGAGCAGCACTTGGCTTCCAAGGCTGTTGAGAATACTTATCCATATCTACCCTTTTGATCACGGGCGGCACCCCGGGTATCTGCTTTATGCGGTCACTTTGCTCCTTGAGCTGTTTCTGCAATGTTAATACTAGATTTTGTAAATCAGAATTAACTAAATTACCTGGTTCTCCCTCCTGTGTCTCGCTGGGGGTTCCTCCGCTACCTGAATTGATTAGCCCAGAGCGAGGGTTCTCCAGAGTATTGTTATTTGGAGTAGATGTGGGTGGAGCAACAGGTAGTTGACTGACAAAAGCTTGAAGAGCTTTATTAACCTGTGTGGCGATAAGTTTTTGTAAAGATTCATCCATAGCCTCCACATTTTCGAATTGAGCTTGTCCATCTGTATGAGACCCCTCAGGAGTGCCTTCACGAGACCGTCGTGGAGAACCTTGTGGAGAAGGAACTAATGCGTTATTATCCTGCAGATCCCCCTGAAGTTGTTGATTTGTTTGATTTTCTTGGTTTCCTTGAGTGTTATCATTGTTGTTTGCCATAGAGCAAAGAGGAAATAGATTATCAGATTTCCGGTAACGGAACCAATTAGTTTAACCAAAAAATAGAATTTTAGTCAAAGCTAGAATTTAGAAGAACTCGGGTTACTGATAATCAAGGAAATGAATAAAAGGAAATAATTCTGAGTAGCAATATAATAATGAAGAAAAACAAATGATACCAATGTATATTTCAATAGCCTTTCGTGTCCCCTACAACTGATCATATATCTCCTTTTTATAGGTACCTTTGAGAATGTATGTTATGCCCAAATCATAATGAGGCTATTATGAATAATTAAAGACATTGAATGCTACGTTACACAATCATTACATTGAATATATATATATCCCTTAACGGACTCAGCATTTAATACTCATTAAATGCTATATCTGCACTCTTTTTTATAACCAAATTCATTCCTTCTGATGCCCGAATATAAATGATTTAAATAGGTACGGGTGCCGTGCTACTTATCTGATGTCCCGTGCCTCTTCCTCCTTTGCTCGTGTCTGTTTTACAATTTTTGAATCGTGTCTAACTGTGATTCATTGACCATTTGACCAATCCACGTGTCCTGACACGTCGCCATATATATAAAATATAATTTTTCCCAATACAGGGAGGAGGAGGAGAAGAAGAAGTCAAGGATGAGCAGTTTTATTTTGTCTGAAGTTTACCTATATTGGGTATCAAAACTTTTTGAAAAAATTAGGTTCACGTTAAATGGGGTAACCAAATAGGATATCCCGTCAAAATTTTACCATTATTCTTGGGATAATATATAATTTGGAATTTTTACACAAATAGCTAATCTTTTCATATATTTTTATTTTTTATTTGCACCAGTTAGTAACAACTGCTTGCGAGTTTCTTAAGAAGGCAATTTTATTTCTTTTTATTTTTTAGGAATCCGAATATATTTTTATTAAAATGGCCAACAATAAAAAGTTTTAGATACTTTGTAGGAAATGAGAATCTAATATGGGAATCTTAGCTCGTGAAGTGTGTCCCCTTTCTTATAGAATCAATTGTTGCTTTGAGTAGTTTCCGTTCATTCAAATCCTGCGAAGGTGATCTTTTACTGTAACTTTGTTCATTATCATCGCACAACTATTACCACGAGCCATTGCCAGGGGTGGAGCTAGCATAGAACTTGCGGGTTCGGCCGAATTGATTTCTAAGAGGATCGGCAAATCTCACTGTGCCTAACACATCTAATTGGAAGCGGAATGAAGATAATGCGCTTTACTCTTTCATTTGTAGCTGGATTACCCCTGGGCTAACTTAACTTGAATCTTTTCTCTTTAGTTTTTCACTAAGCCAGAGACCATAAAATTCTTTCACACCCACACATGTGGCTGAATATATAAGGAAGTTCCCACACCCTGTAAAAATCCATCCTGTATTCATGACTTGCCAGCTTGATCGCATGTCTTATTTACCGTTTTCTTAGCAGGTGGTTTATGTCTCGTCCTTTCGGGTGGCCTGAACTGGGCTGCCGAATCCAATAACTTTGATCCAAAACCTATATTTGTCTTAAATGTTTTATTGAATATGTATAAATTGTTAGTTTAGAACCCAGTAACATAAACGAACTAGAATCCCGAACCAACACGCTTGAAATCTAGGCTCCGCCTCTGGCCATTGCCACCAGCTATACCAGAACAACTGCCACCACCAATCACTAACACCAACCTCCTCTACTGGTAGGTACCACTACTAACCATCACACATAACCAATATCACCACGAGCCACTACGTACAACCACCTTCAATTATCACCGCCACCCACCTCTGCCAACAAGTACAGTCAGACCTCTCTATAACAACATCCCTATATAACAACCATTCACTATAAAAGCCTAGTTTTTATCAGAATCGATTTTTATGTTATATTTTACCTCTCTATAACAACATTGTGCCTATAACGACAACAACCATCTTTATGACAGCGCTCTTTGTAAAATTACTCCTCTAAAACATCCATGTAGATTTTCTAAGATTATTACTAATAATAAATTTAAATAGTTTAATCAAATATTTTATAACTTTAATATACAATTTATAATAGAAATATATATCTTAAGGATAACAGTACTGTTTACCTCGAAAATACGATTAACAATTAAATTTGATTTGTAGTTTTAAAGATATGTGATTTAGTTCAATACCAATGAATAATCAAGAAATATGAAGTAGAATTCAAAGAGATAAGTGAATCAAACCAATGTTACTTAGCAGTAGTGACCTCGAGATAGGCCAAAAGCAATAAAGTAAGAAGAGTAAAGCAAGAGTAGTAGAGCTAAAGGACAATGCTGATGAACAATAGGCAAAAGTAGAGAGTATATTCTTTTCTCAGTGATTATGTCTCATACGAATGATAGGGGTCCCCCTTTATATAATAGGGGAATCCTAAATATGGAATATTTCTATTTACAGTAGGAAATATTCCTGATACAGCTGTCTAACCGCCTAGTACAGATTCGTACAATCATATTCCAGGATTTGCGCCATGATCTTGGGGACGTGGCAGGAAACTAGCTTATTCTGTTACAAACCCATAATGGTACTATTTCGAGGTCGAGCACACTTGGCCTCGGTATTCCTTGACTCCTATCCGGGCATTGCACTCTGTCTTCGAGTTCAAGTCTGGTCTACCGATTTTGAACTCGACCTCGCCCGGACTTGGGCCTAGGACGGAGCCTCAAGCCTATAAATCGGAGGCATATGATTTTGATCGTATACAGATAGTCCCCGCGTTTCTTAGAATAAGATGATAAGAAACGATTTAAACCTCGGTTTTCCCGAGCCTCTTATGATGATGTGATGTCCGTGACGTAGGCGCTTTGAAGTGATCGGAAATGTCACATCAGCATGCTTCCCCAAAACATCAAATGCGCGCTAGCACTGTTCTGCCACTAGAGCCGCCGAACCGTCGTCGCCTTTCTATAAATAAGAGGCTACTCTGTTGAACAAAGAGCTGTACGCATTTCATCTTTATTTACTCTGATTCTTTCCGTTTGTTATTCCTTCCTCTAATCATCTGTTTCCATGGTTTGAGCCTGCGACCTCCTGGTCACATGGCAGCAACTTTACCAGTTACGCCAAGGCTCTCCTTTTCAAAGCTTCGATTTGAAACAACAAGAGAAGGGCGCAGAATCCTTCCCGCATCAGAAAATATGCGAACTTCACCCTGCCGCTTATCTCTCTTAACTTCAACCTGGTGTGGTACTTCATTCCTTTTGCTTTCCATGGAGTGAGGTGGCACTATCATCTACTAGCTTTTCATCCTACACCGGTACAACGTCCCAAGGATGGACATTCTTGAATCTTTGTTCGTGCATCTTACAACCCCTTTTTGGTTTTTCTTGTGATAGAAGGTGAAGCTACATCTTCTTGTCTTCCCTTCTGGTCTTTTTCTTTTGCCGCTCTTTTTTAATGAATTATGGTCCAAAATTTCAAAAGAATGCTCGATCCCCGCTGCTAGAAATATAGTTACATTTATCGAGGGTTCTCTGTGCTAAATTTCTTCAAGCACACAAACATTTTCAAAGATCAAAATCGGGTCCCCGGGAAGGAGTTTCCCGAAGATGCCGCTCTCGAGGACGTGGCCTCAAAAGTAGATTAGGTTCTTGGCTTTTGTATTTTGCTTCTTTGTTCCTGTGTAAGGATCCTTCGTGGATGTTGTAAATATATTTTGTAACCATTTCTTGGAAATATAAAAAGATTTTTTTGTCTCTCTTTTGGCACATGTTGAATTCCATTCCGTCTTTTATTTGTGAAAAATTTGATTGTATAACTTTAGCGATTAGTTTGAATACTGGCCTCAGAACATAATAAACCCTTAGGTTCGATCAATATAATAACCCTTAAGGTTTTTGTTAATCCTCGACTAAACTCGAATTTGCGAGCTAGGGACATCGGGACTCCTGAGTCCGAGTTGAGTGAGAGCAAGGTCTCGAATTTGAAACAAAGTTAGCCCTTAGGCTTCGTATATAGTCCCCGAGTGAGAATTTTCTCAAACTCGGCTAGTCCTTGGGCTTAGTAGTTGAGTGAGCATTTGCTCGAACTCGAAATAGGTTGATAAGAAACGAATTAATCTTCGACGCCTTGATCCTGATTCCAATCTTGTGATGTCAGCGGCTGAAGTGACTGAAAGGTTGCTTTTCGTATGGTTCCCAAAGTCATTAATTGGAGGCAACTGACAGTCAACTTTTTGGCTTCCTCAATACGCTTAAATGACCCCTATAAATAGATCAACTTCACAATCTTGCAAACTTTATTCTCATATTCTTCTCAAAGTCTCATTAGCTCTTTCAACTTCTCTGAATTCTCCCTTCTCTCCTATTAGCTCTTACTCCATTATCAACATTCTCCATTTTCTTGAATTTTTGCATTATAATGGCTAAGACATCTAAATCGATTCCCCAAAACAAAAAAGCTTCTTCATGACGACTTCGGGATCAGGAGGAAGAAGAAGATGACGAATGCATGTTGGTAGCTCGTAAAAGAGGAAACACCGATGCTTCGAAGTCTGTCGAACCGCTGGTGGCTGATGCGATTCATTCTAGAGCTGAAAAGATCTCCGTGGGGAGTTCAAGCAAAGTCCCCGAGCCATCGGGCAGCAGAAAGGCACCTCGCCTAGGAGGCCATTTAGAGGACGAGGCCGAGGGACCCGATCCCGAGCCCATTCAAATAGAAGAGAAATGCCCTGAGTGGATCACTTGGGTAATCAATGTGGATGACTCTCCGCCTGGTCCCGAGTTCTCCGAGGAGCAAATCCGAGATGCTCAGAACATGTGATCTTCTTAAGTGGGGGCGAGCCATGAAGGGCATGACATTTTTCGAGAATGCCTCACAGGGATTGAAGATGGCCCCGACCCAGATGCTTCTTTCATCTTTGATGAGGCTTGTCGACTCTTCAAACAAGTGGGTTTTCTGTCCTTTAGAATTACGCCTGCGCTTTGCAGTTCTGAGTCTAACTTTTTCCCCTCTTAATGAAGGTTGTGGTGCTCCATAAAAGGGCATTTTCCAAGTCTCGAGCTGATCTTGCTCGATGTGAGGCTGAGCTTAAGAGGATCTCAGAAAATATGGACAGTCTTAAAACCGTCTATGTCAATAAAGAGGATGAAATCAGCGATTTACAAGCCGAATTGGCAAAGGCTTGCCAACAACGAACCGAGCTTACCGAAGAGGTAATATTCCCTCTTAAGTTTTGTTATGGACTTGCCCGATTGGTCTTCTAACACTTTTTCTTTGCAGTTTCAACAAAAGGGGGAGCTGGTGGAGCAACTTCGTGAAGAGCTCAAGATGAAGGAGACCGAGACCCTAGGGTGGAGGCAAGGCATGGATATTCTTGCCTCCGAGAAAGAAACTCTACGGGAGCAGCTGGCTTCACTCGAACGTCAGCTTCAAAGTGTGAAGGAGGAGAGCCTGGCTCGAGGCCACGAAATTGAGGAGCTTAAAGCTGAGTCCACTGCTGAGCTGGCCAAGGCCAAATTTGATGCCGAGGCAATTATATCCTTGTATCGAGCCAACGCTGAACCGGATAATGCCCGGGCAAAGGAAATCTCTTCTACGACTGAAGTTAAGTTATCAAGTGCACTTGACCATGCCAGGCGATAGTCCCGGAGGGTAACCCTCGAGGAGGTACATACTCGCGACTTCGATCTCTTAGCCGATACTGAAAGTGCGAAGATTTTGGAAGAAGAGGCTGTTGCTCTGCTTTCTGATGAGGATGATTCGGCCAGTGGCTCCGAGAGTGGAGGAGACGAAGATGAAGTCCTCGAGGGTGAGGCTCTCGAAGATGCGGCTCCTGAAGATGCAGTTGCCGAAGATGCGACCCCGAAGTAGATTTAGGCTTCCTTATTTCATTTTCGTGCAAGTATCCCTTGTGTAAATATCTTTTGTAATCATCTTTTGGAAATACAAGAGGAACTTTTTATCTCAGTTTTGATGTGTGCTGGATTTCATTTTGTCTTTGTTTATAGAATACTTCGATTGCATAACTTGAATGATTGGCCCGAGAATTGGTTTGGACTAGGGACATAATAAACCCTTGGGTCTTTATCGATAGATATAACAAACCTCGAGCTAAGTTTAAGTTGATTTGATGTGAGCTCGGGATATTGTGACTCTTGAGTCCGAGTCGGGTGAGAACGGGGTCTCGAACTATATGTTTTTGGCCCTTAAGCCTTTCGAAGTTGGCCCTTAGGCTCTTATTTATCGGCCCTTAGGCTCTTTAAGTTGGCCCTAAGGCTCTTTAAGTTGGCCTTTAGGCTCTTTAAATTAGGCCAATTCGGCCTCTAGGATGGCTATATAATTTTTTCCTCTTTTTGGCTAAAAGACTTAGTGAAAATTTTGTTATGCCTTGGCATTTGTGCTTTGTACCCATTGGGTTTTTGAAAGGTTCGATGAGTCAGAACCTTATCAATAGTTTGTTTGTGCCAACATAATCGAATTCCTTTTAAGGTTTTTTCGAAGGCTGATGTTATCAAAGCCTTTAGATTATTCGAGGGCTGAATTTATCGAAGCCCTTTTGCTTTTGCCGAGGGTAGCCTAATTTAACCGGTTTTTTCAAAATGTTTGAAGGCCTTCAATTTATGGCAGAAGTCGGACGTCTCCGAGCTGCATTATTTCACCCGTAGCCTTTTAGATGACCGTAGTCTTTAATATGGCCGTAGTCTTTAATTTGGCCGTTGCCTTCGGGTGTGTCTCATGGACTTGTGCCATGATAACTTTTCGATCTTGTTCGAAAAGTTAGTCCCCGAGTATATTGGCCTTTGCCCTTTTTTCGGAGGGATGCCTCTTTGAGGTCTTATAGTCCGAGTTTTTGGTGACTCGGATGCATTAACTATCGATGACAGTCCCCGAGTATACGGGGGTGCTTTTATGCTTTGGTTCTTGAGCCATTTCCCGTAGGATTATAAGTGTAGAGATCGTATAGTATTAGACTTCTTTGAGACACAAAGTATTTTTGATATAAATAGAATGCTTCTTCAAATAATTTGATGCATGCGTACATGTTTTGCCGCCGTGGCTCAACTATTCTATATGGACACGGTTCATCTAACCGTTTGTCCCATTACAAAGTTTTCCTATCGAGTCCCTCTTAGGCGTGAAGTATTTTCCTTAAAAATATAACCTCTGAGGGCGATGCCCCCCCAGTATTCGAGGTTGATTGAAAAGAAGCCTTGGATACTGTTGAGTTCTCCTTAGGTAGCACGTAATTGTAGCCTTATTAAAAACCTTTCCGGTAAAACCCATTTGGGACAAAATCCGATCAAAGGGAAAAAGAGTGCAACGCATGCTTTAAAACCTAAGGCCTTCGTGTAAAAAAGGTGTCTTCAAGATCGCGTACCTTCGAGACCTTCGATCAAAAATCTGTAATAAGTTAGATCTAAACTTAAATGGACAAAGGATAAAGTAATACCTTAGCAGTAGTATCATTTGAGTAATGGTATATTCCAATTGTTTGGCAGTTGTTCACCTTCCATCGTGCTGAGTTTGTAAGATCTTTTACCAACAATTCCGTGGACTCGGTAGGTTCCTTCCCAGTCCGGGCCCAGTTTTCCTTCATTCAGGTCTCGAGTATTGAGGGTGACCTTTCATAGAACTAAGTCCCCGACTCTGAAATGTCGGAGATTGGTCCTTCTATTGTAGTATCTTTCCATCCTTTGCTTTTGCACAGCCATTCGAACAAGTGCTGCTTCTCATTTTTCATCTACCTTCAGGGTTGAAGCAAAGACGGGCTTGACAGATATCGGTTTAATTCTTGTAACATTTCGGGGTCCACGTGAAGTCCTTTTTTCTTTTTGAGCAAGGAGAAGAACCGGTGACTCTGATTCGACGACCTCGAAATGAATCGATCCAAAGCAGCTATTCGCCCTGTTAGCCTTCGCACGACCTTCACACTATCCACCATCGTGATATCTGCGATAGCCTTGATCTTATCGGGGTTGATTTCGATACCCCGAGTTGACACCATGAAGCCGAGGGACTGACCGAGCCAACTCCAAAGGCACATTTCTCCGGGTTAAGCTTCGTGTTGTATTGCCTCAAAATTTTGACTGTTTCCTCGGACTGGGGCCTCCTCTTTTACTTCACCGGTTTGAACCTGGGATCGGTGCTCAGTCGATGCGTGGTGATTTTCGATGGAATCCCTATCATATCTATATGGGACCAAGCAAAGCAATCCATATTATCAATAAGAAACTAAATGAGTTTTTTCATGACTTCGGGGGTCAATCCATTCCCAGATATACCGTTCTCTCAGGCAAGTATTCGATAAGTACGACCTGCTCCGGTTCCTTGACAGTTGACTTGGTTGCATCAGGCTCTTCGGGAACGATGAAGGTTCGAGGAGTAAGAAAGTCCTCCCCTTCGTCTTCGATTACCTGTTGTTCTGACTCCGTCGAGGCTGGGGGCCGTGATTGTTTATTTAGCCTCCTGCTTACCTTTGGTGCTCGATTCGAGGTCAAGGACTATGGTATCGGCACTACTTCCCGATCACAAACATCTCTTTTGCAGTATGTTGTTCTCCGTGGACTATTTTTACTCCTTCCTCCGTCGGGAAATTCATCATCTGGTGAAAAGTTGATGGCACTGCCCTCATGTTGTGTATCCATGGTCTCCCGAGGAGTGCGTTGTACCTCATGTCACCTTCGATGACATGGAACTTGGTGTCTTGTATGGTCCCAGCAACATTTACTAGCAAGATAATCTTTCCTTTTGTTGTTTCGCTTGCCATGTTAAAACCATTGAGGACCCGGGATGCAGGTACAATCTTATCTTGTAGGCTGAGTTTCTCCACGACCCTCGATCTGATTATGTTTGCTGAGCTACCTGGATCCACTAAAACACATTTAACTTGAATTTTATTTAAAAGGATAGAGATTATCAGGGCGTCATTGTGAGGCTGAGATATGCCTTCTGCTTCTCGTCACAGAGTGATAGGACGTCCTCGGGCACATATCTCCGAGTCCATTTTTCTCTCGTGATCGAAACCTTGGTGCGTTTGAACACAGAGTTGTTAAGGGACATCGAATCCTCCAATGATCATGTGGATTACATGTGGTGGTTCTTCTTGCTCATTTCTCCTTGCATCTCTCTCCTTGAAGTGATTCTTAGCCCGATCACTTAGAAATTCTCGGAGGTAGCCCTCATTGAACAACCGAGCCACTTCTCCAATTAGCTGCCTACAATCTTTTGTTCTATGACCATATGTTCCATGATACTTGCACATCAAGTTTGGATTCGTTTGAGAAGGATCAGTCTGTATAAGCCGGGCCACTTGGTGTCTTTGATTCTTCCAAACGCTGCGATGACGTCCAAATCCACTACTAAAAAGTAAATGGACATGGTCGCATGCAATGTAATATACCCAACTATGAGTCGGGGTCGAATCCCACAGAGAACAATATGTAGGCGATTAGGAATGTAAGAGAATTATCACTTGTTATGCAATGCCAAAAACATAGAATTGATTTGAGAAAATATTTATACCTAAATGCGGAAATTTATACCTAAATGCGGAAATGTAAACTAACCTAGAAAGCAAGTACAATGATCAATGGCTACTAGTATGGATGCATGGGGAATTACACTCAAGTAACGATCCAATGTATTTCACGATTTTACAAATATGAGCGAGTTTATATTAATTAGCCACGGGTAATAATTATATATTAGCTTCTTCCAAAGACTAACAAGACTTCCTAATTGAATTATACCTAAAACAATTAAGAGATTAAGCACACCCGAATATGGCTATAAGCAGTTCAATCCTATCCCTAGGTAGAATCTATAAAATAAGGGTTAAAGCCTCAAGTTCTTGATAATTAATCTTTACCAACCCCAAATAATCTTTTCCAAAATTAATTCGGAGTTAATGGGCAAGTCCTAGGGTTAGCTAATTCCTTTGGAAACATTAAAGAACAAGAATAATTAAAGTAACAATAACTCACTTCATAAAAGGATAAAAATCATTCAATACATAAGCACAACAAGGTATTTAATATACACTTTAAATATGAATATTTTCCATAAACAAGATTCAAGTGTTGGATAAAATACTAAACACTTAGATATTTAATACAAAGCAAGGAAATGAAGAAATGAACACAAAGGAGTAAGAAATTCTTAACCACAATCTTCAAATCTTCATAACCCAAGTGTAAGTGTATAAACCCTAGCTTCCAACCTTGTTCTCTCTAGCCCTAAGACTGAAAATAAGCCAAAAGATATTTACAAATGAGCTGGTTTGGGTATTAAATAGTTTGGGGTGAAAAATGTGAAATTCCAGAACTGCCCAGTTTTCTCGCCCAGTTTCTTCAATGCGTTCGCGACCACACCTTTGCTATCCTCAGCTTTCGCGTTCGCATTATGTCCTTCGCGTTCGCGAAGGTTTGGTTTCTGAATCTACGCGTTCGCGATGGGTACTTCGCGTTCGCGAAGGTCTAGCTTCCTGCTTCTTCGCGTTTGCGTTTTACCTTCGCGTTTGCGAAGAGTAAATAACTGGCAGGTTCCATTTTGTTCATTTTATCTTCTTTTTGACTTGTTTTCACTTGGTTTCTTCACATTACTTCTAAATCACAAACAACCTGTAAAATAGAAGTAAATGACATTAAACACACGATTTTATCACTCAAACATAGCAAAAATATAGGTTTAAAGACAAGATAAGTTGGTAAAATACCAACTTATCAAGCCCCCAAACTTAAACTATTGCTTGTCCTCAAGCAATGAAAGCAACAAAATCTCATCCCAAGTAGTTAACTCAACAATGCATCCATATCATGCAAGCCAAAAAGGGTCTACTATAAGCACAAACACATGACTTTGATTGGTACCAACAATTACTCCAAAGCATATGAATGACCAAACACTTCTCATGAACTTCATTACATTTCAAGTGCTCAAACACTATGCAAATCAAAGTAACAATCAAGTGATGACACTAAAGCTTCACAATTTGCCTCTTTATCATAATTAACTTTTTTTGGTCATTCCTTCTAATTGCAAATGGGATTAAATTCACAACTCATATCTCATGTGCCCTCACATTTAAGAGAGAATCCCACACTCATAAATTTTAATTCAAAACAATAATGGGATATCAAATGGAAAGAATTATCGCTCTCTCACAAAGATATTCAAATGCATACAAGTAGTACCATAGGCTTGCCCTTCATGTATTTCTCCACTAATGTAGACGACTTAGTTCAAAGTCAATTAGGACTTAAAGGGTTGTAGTTTAGGCTTTTGGTTAAGGTAGGGCACAATTTTGGTTAGAGTGACTCAAAACCTCCCCAAGCACTACAAAATTTACAATTAAAGTCCACTTCCTTCAAAAATATTTTCCATCCTTTCGTCACTTTTCATCCACATCTAATCTTCCCTTTATTCACAATGTCTTATTATTATTTTATATTTTTCTTCCTTCCTTTTTAAAATCAAGGAAGGTTTCACTTTTTATCATTTTTTTACCTTCCACCTTTTAAACAACTTCCATATCATAACTTTTCCAACCTTCACCCCCAAACTTAGGCTTTTAGCCTATGTTTACACTTTCAAAGTACTTAGGGAGGTAGGGTGCCAAAAGCTAGATCAATAAAGAACAAAGGAATAAGCTTGTAACATGGTTGTCAAATAGCAAGGTTAAAGGCTCAAAATGGGTTGACTAGGGAAAATATTCAAGGGCAGGAAATTTAAGGCACAATGGCGGTCCAAGGAAGGCCTAATATCATTTTTCAAACCAAGTTAGTCTATGATTTCGCCTTGAAGCATATTCCGGGCAAGTTCTAGACTACAAGTAATGCAAAAGAACTCACAATAAATCTCACCACACATGGCACATGAACACTCAAGTGGAATACAAATCCAAAATCCAATTAAAACCAATGACTCAAAGAGGTTATATATAGCATAGGAAGCTATTTAGTGAATCAAAGAGCCAAAATTTGAGTCTAAAAGTCATGACATCTTTACTCTAATTATTTTTCTTTTTCAACAACCAAAAATTCATATGCCGAGGTTTAAATCATGTTGGTACCAAGCAAGTCACAACTTGGTCAATGGGCACAAACCCCAACTCAAACCATTTATTCTTCCTAAATTAACATAAGCTATATCTAAACCATAAGACTAATTCCCTTAAGAAAGTTGCCTAGCTATCCATCATCGGGAAAAGTCGACAAAAATTTACTAACAATTATCCGGTTCCAAAAGAAAATTGGCATCCTTGGAAATAGAACCGTGGTACAAAGAAAACCAAGGATATTGCCATAAAACATACTATATGTAGAAAAAAAATTAAGAAGCTAATAACCGAAATTAAGAAGCTAATAAACATCAAGTAACTACAACATAATATATATAAAAACAAAAACTCAAGAAGCTAGTAAACATACTAATATAACACATCACATGAAAGTACAATAACAATTAATAAACTAAAACATTGACCAATCTACGCAAGTTATGACACAAAAAGAAGAAGAAAAAAAAAATTTGTTCATGCTCCGCATACATCCATCATATCTAAATGAGTCAACCCCAACCTAAAGTGTTGCACTGTCCTCAATGCAACTAATCAAAACAAGATAAAATGAAGGAGGTGCTCCCTGAAACCGCATCAGTCAAAGTTGGAGGTGGTCGGAACTTTGAGCTCCAAATCCGCATCATCATCATCCTCCGATTCATGTGAACCACAAAATGTACTCAGCTTTTGCATCATCTTGGACAGCAGTTTGCTCTTCTCATGCTCCTTGAACTTTCTCTGCCTCTTCTCAATCTTTCCTTGCCGGCGACTCATGTTCTCCAACTTGGTGTTAATGGCCTCCATCTTACCCGTGATTGCCTTTTGCTCTTTGACCACATCCTCCATGGATGGTGGGGAAGTAGCCCCAGTAGATGTGCTAGCCCCAGGTGGGCCAGTAGGAAGGCCAGCTATAAGCTGCCTAATATGCGCATCTACTCCATGTATCTGACTGGACAAGTGGCGCATAGTGTGAGGACCGGACTGGAGTGGTCCCATGGGGTCATAGGACCCTGATGAAGGTGCAAAGGATCCGACGGGATCAGTGGTGGCCTCAGAGAACTGCCCAAATGAAGATGAAGAAACATCAATTCTCCTCTTTTTCTGTTTGTCACTGGATCCCCTTTTTAGCAAGGGATGGATCATCGGCATTCCTGGACCTTTCTCAACATCATTGGGGTGTTTAGGCACCTTAGCATCATAGCAAAGTCTAGTGATCAAGGATGGGAAGAAAGGTTCTTGGACCTCCCATGAGTGGCTTCCTCAATTTCTCGGGCAATGTGTTCCCCCACGTTCACAGGTAGTCCATCCATGATAACAGTAATTATCAGTGCCCTGTCTTGTGTCACATCAGTATCATTTGTAGAGGGCGACACTCTTGAATAGATAATGGAGAGCCATGTCTTTGCCTCAGTCGTGAAATCATGAGAATCAACTCCCTTGTGCACTGTTAGCCACTTCGGGGTAACCCCATCATGTAACTTATCCACTAGCCACTGGTTTCCTCCTGCTTTGGCTCTGTCTCTGTAGACCTCGTTATCAGCATTTTGAAGGCCATAGATACCATTGATTATCTCAGGGATGAAGTGGACTTGCACGCCCCGCACAGTAGTAACAAAGGCACCTTGGAAGTCAGTCCTCAAGGCGTTTGCATAGAATTCCAGAACTATTGTGTGGTTGGCATTATTTGGTTGCTCGGCAAAACAAATCCACCTGCTTTCTATCAACTGTGTGTAGAAGTCGGGTATTTTATCTTCGACTTTTTCCAAGTTTATGCCTCTTTCCAGGACGATGGTCTTTGACAACAGTTCATCGTATCTTCGCTCACATGCTGCAGATAGAAACCGTTCATGGTCAAAGGGTTCCTCTTGTTCAGCTCCAAAGACATGTTCTTGCTCAATTTCATTATGTTCCGGATCCATTTTATGCCCAAAGTACCTACAAAATACACCAACAATGTTAAAATCTCATACAGACACTTAAAATAATGTATTAGGAAGTATTTAGGCCAAAGAAATGAGTGAAAAAGGTCCCGGGCAGAGCTGTGCGAAGCTACTATTTTTCGCCAGTTTTGGGGCTACAGTGGTTGCTCTTTGCGTTCACGAGCAGATCCCCCGTTCGCGAAGAGAAAAAAATTTTTCCCAGAATTATACCTTCGTGTTCTCAGAACCACCATCGCATTCGCGAAGGCAAAAAATTTCTGCCCCACTGTTTAGCCTTCGCGTTCGCGAGATGACCTTCACTTTCGCGAGAAGACCTTCGCTTTCGCGAGAAGACCTTCGCGTTCGCGAAGCTCATCTTCCTCGCCAAGACCTAGTTTTCTTTCAAGCGTTTCTTCAAACAGTTGGGTGCCCTCTTTTCTTTGTTCATTTTACAGATCATTTAAGCACAGATCTTGCCCAAATTTTTCTTCAACAACAAACACTCACACTCAACCAACTTCACCCAGCAAGCAACAACCAATTTCAAACACAAGTTTGCAAATTAATGCTCAAAATTTGAACCCTATGGACCAAACAACCATGATTGTTCTTCTATTGTTTCACACCAAGAAGGAGAAGAAAGATTTAAGATACAAGAGAGGAAGTTACATACCTTGAGAGTGGAGATGGAAAATTGCAAAAGACTTGAAGATTATAGATGATTTGATTTTTGGGGCTTAAGGAGTAGAGGGAACTGTTATTTGAGCAAAGGGGGGTGATTTTTTTTCGTTTCCAGTAAGTTTTTGCCTTTTAACTTACCTAACCCTACGCGTTCGCGAGTGCTGTGTCGCCTACGCGAAGGGTAAAAACTTTGAAAGGGTCGCGAACGCGTGTGAGATAGCGCGACCGCGAAGGTTTAATATTTGATAAACCTACGCGAACGCGAGAAGTCCACGCGAACACGAAGAGTAGTTTTTTTCTGCAGTTCTACATTTCTGGCAACTACTGGTTTTAGCTCTCCGGACCACTCCGACCTGCTCCAATCAACTCCAAAAAATCTAGAACTTGGCAGAGTAGTCAAAAATAATATTCTAAGCTATTCTAAAAAAGAAAATTTCAAAAATGACTAAAAATTTTGAAAAACGATGGGTTGCCTCCCACCAAGCGACGCATTTGACGTCGTGGTACGATGCAAGTCAACTTTACCACTTTTCTCACCACTTGGATGATATGAATTGGGCGCCTAGCTTGGAATCAAGCTTGTGACCACGGGCGGTAGGGGTGGTAAGTAGATGATCAAGCCAATCCTTAAATTCTTCATTTTGCACTTCTTGGCTTTCATGTGAGCAATGTCATTTGGCCTTGTTGTTCCCTCAAATTGTAAAATGTATGGTCTTTGTCTTTCCTCCTCGCAATCCCTCATTGACTCGTGTAGTTCAATTCCCATATCACCACACAATTCCAATGTTGAAAAATGCTTGGAATGTAACATCAAAACCTCCAAATTGCAATTCTTACCGGATTTTAACATCCTCTTTTTCCCCCCGGACTAGAGTCAATCTCAACCAAATTTTTATTTACACCGGTTGACTCTAATTCCATATTTTTCTTGGCATCACTAACACTCATGGAGTCGGTTGGCGGATGTTCAATTCTTGATTCCTCAAAGTAGAGCTCACTTTCTTCCTCGAAATTGGACTCTTCTTGACTTCCTTCCACACTCTCAATTTGGTAGGCATAGTGAGCCTCAACCAATATTTTCATTTGGTCTTCCAAAGTGCGGGTATGTTCATCATTGTGAGCCACGCCTTGTTTCACATCCTTGAGTGCAAAGTTGTGCTTCTCCTCATTTTCAAGAATGGTCTCCAACATGAGCATCATCTTCTAATTTTGAGCATTTGAGAGTTCTTCTTGGTTTTGATCAAGCGCCAAGGAAGGATTTTCGGCTTCCACATCTAAGGAAAATTCTTGGCTATCATTAACTTCCGAGGATTTTTGGACCTCTAAAGCTTCAAGCATTTCTCCTATTTGTGAGTACACCTTTCAATTGCCAAGTTATTTTGGAGACTATTTTCCAAAAGCTCCTCCAAGGCACTTTGCTCTTTGTTTCCTCCTTCAAGTAAGCATTCTAACATAAGCTTGAACTCTCCATTTTGACCATGCTCAACTTCTTCCACTTCCATAGCCCTATCATTTTCATCACAAAAAGCAGAATCATCATAGCAAGGGCATGGGGAAGGGAAGGACAAATAATTACAATCATCCCAATGACCATTTTAATGACCACACTTATCACAAATACTCCACTCATGGGTTTGAGATTGTGCGCACAATCCACCCCCGGGAGAATTTAAACAATTTTGCCATGAGTGTGGTCCTCCACAATAAGGACAAGGGTCATCAAAGTATGAACAACTACCATCCGACCAATTTTCATTATATGATGCCATTTTTAAAAAATAAGAAAATAAACAAGACACAAACAAGAAAAATAGACCAAGGTAAGAAAAATTAATTACACAAATATTCACAAGTTTGGACCAAAGCACTTACGATTATTTCTCAAACAACCTAAATTACGCCAAATTGTTCCCCGGCAACGGTGCCAATTTTGATGACGTCCAAATCCACTACTAAAAAGTAAATGGATACGGTCGCATGCAATATAATATACCCAACTATGAGTCGGGGTCGAATCCCACAGAGAACAATATATAGGCGATTAGGAATGTAAGAGAATTATCACTTGTTATGCAATGCCAAACACTTAGAATTGATTTGAGAAAATGTTTATACCTAAATGCGGAAATGTAAACTAACCTAGAAAGCAAGTAAAATGATCAACGACTACAAGTATGGATGCATCGGGAATTACACTCAAGTAACGATCCAATGTATTTCACGATTTTACAAATATGAGCGAGTTTATGTTAATTAGCCACAGGTAATAATTCTATATTAGCTTCTTCCAAAGACTAACAAGACTTCCTAATTGAATTATCTCTATAACAAATAAGAGATTAAGCACACCCGGATATGGCTACAAATAGTTCAGTCCTATCCCTAGGTAGAATCTATAAAATGAGGGTTAAAGCCTCAAGTTATTGTTAATTAATCTTACCCAACCCCAAATAATCTTTTCCAAAATTAATTCGGAGTTAATGGGCGAGTCCTAGGGTTAGCTAATCCCTTTGGATACATTAAAGAACAAGAATAATTAAAGAAACAATAACTCACATCATAAAAAGATAAAAATCATTCAATACATAAGCACAACAAGGTATTTAATCCACACTTTAAATATGAATGTTCCCATAAATTAAGTATTGGATAAAATACTACACACTTAGATATTCAATACAAAGCAAGGAATTGAAGAAATGAATACAAAGGAGTAAGAAATTCTTAACCACAATCTTCAAATCTTCATAACCTAAGTGTAAGTGTATAAACCCTAGCTTCCAACCTTGTTCTCTCTAGCCCTAAGACTGAAAATAAGCCAAAAGATATTTACAAATAAGCTGGTTTGGGTATTAAATGGGTTGGGGTGAAAAATGTGAAATTCCAGAACTGCCCAATTTTCTCGCCCAGGTTCTTCAACGTGTTCGCGACCACACCTTCACGTTCGCGAAGGTTTGCTATCCTGAGCTTTAGCGTTTGCGCTATGTCCTTCGCGTTTGCGAAGGTTTGGTTTCTGAATCTGCGCATTCGTGATGGGTACTTCACGTTCGCGAAGGTCTAGCTTCCTGCTTCTTCGCGTTCGCATTTTACCTTCGCGTTTGCGAAGAGTAAATCACTGGCAGGTTCCATTTTGTCCATTGTAGCTCCTTTTTGACTTGTTTTCACTTGGTTTCTTCACCATTACTTCTAAATCACATACAACCTGTAAAATAGAAGTAAATGACATTAAACACACGATTTTATCACTCAAACATAGCAAAAATATAGGTTTAAAGACAAGATAAGTTGGTAAAATACCAACTTATCAAGCTGACACAATCCTGGATGCGTCTACGATGAAGTTATACTCCGATAATCGAGGTGCCTCTGTAGGATCAGCATGCTTATCGAATCCGCTTTTACTCATGAGTCCCCAAGAATTTTGACCTCGATCGTTTCTCCGATCGTTCCGACGAGTGTTTTGACCTGAACCGTTGTTCCTTTGATCCTCATATGGTTGTTACCGTTCCCAAATCGATCTTGATTCCCTGTTCGTATCCCTCAGGGGCATGGCCACGAACCTGTTAGGGTGAACTGAACCCGAGGGGGCTCCCAACTGGTCGTCCTCGACCCTGATTTTTGATTGGTATCAGTTGTGCACATCTGACCACGTCACAACTGGATACTCGATCAAGTTTTGCTTTAACTATCGAGAGGCAATCGAGCTCTATTCGTTCAAACCTTTCATAAAGGCATGTACTGCCCAGTCACCGGAGACCGGTGGTAATTCCATTCTTTCCATTTGAAACCTGGACACGAACTTCCTCAATATCTCGTCATCCCTTTGTTTTATCTTGAAGACGTCTGATTTTCTCGTGGCCACCTTTATGGCCCCGGCATGTGCTTTCACGAAGGCGTCTGCTAACATAGCGAATGAATCAATAGAGTTATGAGGTAAATTGTGGTACCAAATCATGGCTCCTTTCGACAATGTTTCTCCGAACTTTTTCAACAAGACTAATTCAATCTCGGCGTCATTCAAATCATTTCCTTTGATCCCGCAAGTGTATGAAGTAATATGCTTATTAGGGTCGGTTATTCCGTTATATTTGGGTATATCGGGCATGCGAAACTTTTTAGGAATAGGCATCGGAGCCGCACTTTGGGGGAACGGTATTTGTATGAACTTTTTGGCATCTAATCCTTTCAAAACTGGAGGTACCCCCATTATATGATCTACACGGGAGTTATAAGTCTCCACCTTCTTACCGTTATCTTCAATTTTCTTTTCTCCTGACTCGATCCTCTTAGTGAGCTCTTCGAGCATTTTCATAAATGTGGGGTCAGTCCCCGAGTCGTTTCCATTTGGCCTTTCTGGCGTTGGCCTAGCACGTCGATTGTTTTCATGTTCAGCTACCCTTGGGGTCTTATTTTGACTTTGAAGTTGAGCAATGGCGATCTGTTGGGCTTGCAGCATCTCAAATATCTCTTGGAGGCTGATTCCCCCATCATTCACCCCTTGTGTTTCTTGGCCACTAGGTCAGGCCTCCCTGCGTACACTCCCTCCGGGGTCTGTGCCTAAATCCGCGTTTAGAGAAATATGAGAACTAACATCAACCGGTTCCATATTTGGCACTTCCCCAGGGTTTACCGGTGGTACACCGACCCTTACATTGTTGTTTTCACCAAGTCCTTCGTTGTCATGAACAGGTGCGTTTTGTGAGCTAAACATGTTTCAGCCTGAGAATAAAAAATTCTTGACAAGAAAAAGTGTAAAAATGACGTGTGTAATAAGAAACAGTAAAGAAATAATCACTATTATCTTTAGCCCCACGGTGGGCGCCAAATTGTTTACCTCGAATATACGAGTAACAATTAAATTTGATTTGTGGTTTTAAAGATATGTGATTTAGTTCAATACCAATTAATAATCAAGAAATATGAAGTAGAAATGAAAGAGATAAGTGAATCAAACCAATGTTACTTAGCAGTAGTGACCTCGAGACGGATCAAGAGCAATAAAGTAAGAAAAGTAAAGCAAGAGCAGTAGAGCTAAAGGACAATGCTGATGAACAATAGGCAAAAAGTAGAGAGTATATTCTTTTCTCAGTGATTATGTGTCATACAAATGATAGGGGTCCCCCTTTATATAATAGGGGAATCCTAAATATGGAATATTTCTATTTACAGTAGAGAATATTCCTGATACAGCTGTCTAACCGCCTAGTACGAAATTGTACAATCATATTCTGGGATTTGCGCCATGATCTTGGGAACATGGCAGGAAACTAGCTCATTCTGTTACAAACCCATAACGATACTATTTCGGGGTCAAGCACACTTGGCGTCGGTATTCCTCGAACTCCTATCCGGGCATTGCACTCTGTCTTCGAGCTCGAGCTTGGTCAACCGATTTCGAACTTGACCTCGCCCTGACTCGGGCCTAGGACGGAACCTCGAGCCTATAAATTGGAGGCATATGATTTCGACCGTATACAAGTACATTACATGAAAATATGCGCATTATTATTTTGTTTTCTTGAAGATCTTCAAATAATATATTTTCATTAGAACAATGCCAAAAGATACTTAAAAGATTTATTTATACTTTTCGAAGATATGCACGTCATTTTTTTTTATTTGAAGATCTACACATGATACATTTTATATTGTACAAATGCCAATAATATGTAAACCTAAAATATTCAATTTTTTTTTAAAGATATGCACATCATAATCTCTTATTTGAAGAGATATGCACGTGATACTCTTTGGATATTTAAATGTTTGAGTGAGTTTCTCTAAGTGCATGGTAATAAAATTTGAAGAACTCACTAAAGTTGTTCGTTTAGAAAATTCAAGCTATTCCTTTCTTTTTTTCATGTCATATGGGGTCAAAACACCAAGCTATTTCTTTGGAAACAAAGGTAGCATTGTGTCAATATAAAAAAGATAATCCTACCATCACTCATGAACAATTAAATGAGAAACTTTCACTTGCTAGTTGTCAAATAGTCACCGACATTCTTAACAAGAAGAATAAGTATATAGAGGCGGCTAAGCAAGAAGAAATGCTCAAAGGCATGTACAAAGCAAGAGATTGTGCGAATGTGAGCATCCAGAGGTATGTATAATCCAAAAACTAATTAATTAAGATTAACCAGATCAACAAAGTAGTACAGATTTAGTTTACTCAAGCAAGGGCAAATCATCTCATCTTGGAAGATGCAATCATCATCGCCAAAGCTCTTGATTTTGCAGAATCTATAGGTATTAGCACATCGGAGTAAAAAAATTTCTCTGCCTCTAATGGGTGGTGTCGCGCCCAATTTTTCTCGCGAAATCGGGTTTGTGACATTTGGTAGGGGCAACTCGTTCCTTTTGGAAAAAGGGTTTTGCAATTTTGAAGAGTCGCCACCTAATGATTAGGGTGCATTAGGACACCAGAAGAGTTCGATTTAAATAACCAGAGATAGGGTAAGGGCTTGAAATTATTCTAAGGGGAAGGTGTTAGGCACCCCTCAGAATCCACTAGTGTGGTTTCCGGCCAGACAATTGTTGTGAATTTGGGTACAATTAGCATATAAACAAATAAGGCTCAAATAAGATGGGATTTCATCACATAAAGGTTTGAAAGTAAACAAGGTTTGAAAGTGTAATTAGAAAAGCTGATTATAAAAATAAAGAGTTAAAATGCTGAAAAGAAATAAATAAAGAATAAAGGGAGAAGGGTCCTAGGTTTATTAATAATATGGATCATCCCACACAATGCCCGGTAATCACTCCTTAATGAGGGGCTACACGTGACATTATCGCGTGGTCATCATATCTATATCTACCCATCCCATCCCGTTAGGATATTTAAAACGCGGATTGGTCTCGATTACTTATTGCATGCTATTACCCGCCCCAATCCTATCAGTCCCGGAGGCACTTAGGACTACCAATCCTAAAAGGGGAGGGATATTGGGCCTATTTGAGGTTTCGAAAGGTAAAAAATCTAAGGATTCATACAAAACACATATTGCACATTTTTGGGGACAAACATATAAACAAACAGGGACTCAATTATATGTCCTTGAATAGAAAAAGAACATAATTAGCATGACTTTGACATACAGTTTAGGTCTGGTTAAATACTAAATGTGAGAGAGAATTTAAAAGTTAAGGCAGGTTGGTCCATTACATAATTCAGATAAGAAGCCCGAATCAGGCCTGCCTACTGGTTGTAATTGTTAAAACAGATTCAGTCTATAGTTTTACCCTATGGCTTGCCTAAGTGTTAAGACGGGGTCCTATAGACATGATATCTACTGAACTTAGAAGGTAATAAGACATTAAAACTCGAACAAATTGTTTGAAAACCCTATAGGCATGATTGCTAAACTTTGGTCAAGCGAGAGATTCAGATTATTAAAGAGAGGCTGAATTTAAATGAATTGATTACAAGTTCTGCAATTGATACTATCCATTATTACTGATTTTATATTCTAACACTGAGTGAGGTGAATCAGATTTATTAAGAAGCTCCTATAGGCATGCTTTCTATATGTATTTGAATATGCAAAATTGTGATAGACCTATAGGCATGATTTCTATATGTATTTGAATATGCAGAATTGTGATAGACCTATAGGCATGATTTCTATATGTATTTGAATATGCAGAATTGTAATAGACCTATAGGCATGATTTCTATATGTATTTGAATATGCAGAATTGTGATAGACCTATAGGCATGATTTCTATATGTATTTGAATATGCAGAATTGTAATAGACCTATAGGCATGATTTTCTACCCTTTGCATGCATAGTTACCCATCCCCTTTTTTCACTAGCCAGCCCCAAGCATTTATTACAACTTATTACAAACGAGAATGGATAAAAATTACATCAGAAATGTCACGCCCCAAAATCGAGGGGCGCGACCGGGTAGCCCCAGTCAAGCAGACCTGGGTGCCTTTCCTATCCACGTGCTACCCCATATTTTCATTACTCATTAATCAAAGGGAATAGCCATTTATAATTAAAACACCTTTTTACGAATTACATATAACATACATGGTTACTTAGCGTGGTTTACAAGTTATACTGCCCATATACAAAATACATAAGTACATAACCTACGTTTCCTGTCTACGGAGCCTCTAAGGATATAAAAGAGTTTTATAACACTTGCCGGTAACAAGGCTCCGGCTATACCTTACACAAATACCAAAAATAAGACTCCGGGGAGAAAAGCGGCATGAGCCACGCAGGGCCACGAGAGGAAAGGGGCTCACCAATTCAGCTGACGGGAAGTGAAGGAGTGCTACTGTCGGTGGACTGGAGTACCTGCTATCGATCCACCTACAATCATAACACGAATGTAGCGCCCCCGGCAAAAGGGACGTCAGTACATTTGAATTGTACTGGTATGTATGAACAAACTTTACTCCAAGTAAACTCAAACAATACACAAGTAACGACAGTAATAGAATCAACAATCAAATGCACATGAAAGGAACAACCAAAGCCAAACAAGTTTCACAATCTCTCTTTTTCCCCTTTCAACATTATTTCATCACATCAACGATTTCACAACTTTCACATATGTTCATTTCAATAGTGATTTCGATCACTTTTCCACCCTTATTACCCCGGCCACCCTTATTACCTAGGTCACCCTTATCACCACAACCCGCACCTTATTACTTCGTGTTGCGGCGTGCAACCCGATCCCACCGAACAATCACATTTCACACAGCAACAACAACAAATCACATTTCACACGACAACAACAACAAATTACAAAGAATTTTCATAACCATCAATACCATTTTCATCATATACAACAGCCCGCATACAATTTAAGTCACAACGATAATTGCCCACGACAAGTCACATACGATATTACCATAGTTGTTTCAATTGCATCAATCACGATTTCTTTCCATCATTTTTTACACAGCTTTAACCACATAAACACATTCACACACACACACTTGGTTTGTTGCCATTTACTTACACCATTATATCGGGAGACTTAACCAACAACGTTCAAGGCATGTCAATCACAAGAATTCACAAATAGTCCACATAGGTAACACATACCAAATACTAGTACACCAAACAAGGTGACTTTACAAAGGTCAAAGTTAGCCATACATACCTGGAGTCGAATTTTCCTTTTTAACTTCTACTTTCAATTCACCAAACAGCCTAGTACCGTCAATCTAGTTCATAAGTTAACACATATTTCTTAGAACTGAAGTTCATAAATACAATCCGAACTTATTTAGGTTATCAATCGCCCCTTTTGCAAATTTATACTCCTACCCAATTCTTTTTACTAGATTTTAGGTATTAAAGAACATGCATGTATGTTTTCAACTTTTATTTTCAAGAATCAATGCATGAGAATCCCTTATTTTTTTAAATCCGAAAACCAATGAAAAAGGGCTGGGTATTTTACCTGCAAGAACGGAGACGAAGACAATTGCTTGAAATTTCCCAGCCCGGGTGACATTGAAGAATCAAATTGATGAAGGTAGGACTTCCTCTCTCAAGAACTCTCTCTCCCCTCTTTCTAGTTTGTTAAGAAAATATGTTAAAATGAGGGGTTGGGGTATTTTATTGAAGAAGGGGTCGGGTTTAAAATTTAGAAAAATAGGAGCCCCGAGTCAGGTTTGCGATCGCAAAGTGGAAATGTGGCCCGCAGAATGGATCGCAAAAGTGCTCCCAAAATCTGATCATTCTGTCTGGGTTTGCGGCAGAAATACGGTCCGCATAAACGTTCTGCGGTCGCATAATGCACCGCATAACTGCCCTTTTGAAAAGTTCTAAGATGATTATGCGACGACTATGCGGTCCGCATATCAGTTATGCGATCGCATAATGGACCGCATTTTGACCTCAAATTTGACTAACACACTGACTCACTTTGCGATAGAAATGCGGTCCGCATACTTAATTTGCGACCGCACCCTGAACCGCATAATAGCACCTTTCTGGAAAACTTTGATTCTTGATTTTTAAATGCTTAGATCAGGCATGTAGGAGTAGTAGGAGGCAGGTATAGGCCTTTAATGGCTTTGGAAGCCATGGATTCAGGCGATTCTAGGGTGGAAGTGGAGGGAGGCGGCTAGGGTTTCTGAGGGAGCTTGAGAGAATTGGGAGAAGGGGGAATTCAAGGGCGGCTGCAGGCGTAAAATGACTAGGGTTTGGGGGGTAATGGGAAATTAAAAAAGGAAAGGTTAAATGGTGGCCATTGATCATTGTGATCAACGGCCTGGATTGAATATGGATCTGGGCGGGTTATTTTTAAAGGGTCATGGGTTGGGTAGTTTAAGATTTGGTCTGGGTAATTGAGTTTTAGGATTGGGTTCAATTGGGTGCCAAATCAGGCCAAAATTGAAATGAAAATGGGCTAACATTTAAATAGCCATTTTCCCTTGTTTATTTTATAAAAAATAGTAAAATAATTTTTGGGAATAAATTAAAAGTACTAAAATGATAAATAATACATAATTATTAAATAAAAATATTGGAGTTAATTTTATAAATACAAACACGATTAAATCTTAAAAGAGGCTAATATTGCAATTATATGCAATTTAGCTTTAAAAATACTAAGCAAATTTACAAAAATATGCGAAAATTATGTTAGCTATATTTTAGTATAGGTATGATAATCCAATAAATAAATCACCAAAATGACATTTTTTGGAGTAATTTTTGGGTTTTTCCTAATAAAAATAAAGCAATAAATTGATTTAAAAATCTTTGAAAATTAGGGAAAAATAGTAAAACATTGGGACATGCTTATATAAGCATATACAGGCTTTTTGAAGGTATTTTGCATATTGAAATATACAGGAAAAAATTGGGTATCAACAGCTGCCCCTCTTTACCCGGGAAGGATGAAAGAGTTGTCGGGTAAAGATATGATGTCCAATTTTGACCTGGCGAAACGGTTTGAAGAGGACATAGGCCGTGCTCTGGTTTCTGAGCTGCCTACATATCCCTGGTCTTACAGGAATCAGGCCGTATGTAGCTCAGGATCCGTCGGCGGAGTATGCCTGTCACACCTCCTTTTTTTTGTTATTTTCTTAACATTTTGTTCTAAAATCAATTAATGCTAATATATGAAATTAAATCCTAAATGCAAAAAATGCATATTTTGTATTTTCATATGCACAAACAAAATGCAACAATTACCAAAAAAAAATGCCACAAAATTCACAAAAATTTATAAAATACTAGAGAAATTGTTTTGTTTGAAATTTGGGAATTATTGCTTAGGGCAAAAATCACGTGCTCACAGCTGCCCCTCTTTGCCCGGAAACATGAAGAGTTTTCGTGCAAAGACAAGTGAGCAGAAATGAACGATTTTTGCCCGTTTGCATATTCCGTGAGAAGCATTTTTAAAGAATAGACCGCACCCTGCTTCAAAGGTTGCCTACATATCCTGGGCTAAACAGGAATCGGGTCAGTGTAGTTCGGGAAGGTTTGGTAGCTGGAGCTACCAAGAACTGTGACTTTCTGCTGTTGCTGTTGCTACTGCTTGCTGACCTCCTTATTACACCGTGTCAAAAATAAAAAGAAGCTAGCCTAAGCTATGAGTTACAAAAGGTCCTATTTATGTCTTCAAACTTGCTCTTGTGTTGCCTTGAACTTGTGTTCTTCCGATGGAATTCTTGTTGTTGCCTTGCATTGTGATCGGAGAAGTTTCGCCATTCTTCCGAGTGATGCTTGACTGCTGAAATTTGACATGCCTCTATTCTCCAGGCGGGCTCCTGATTGTTGATGCTTGACAAGTGTTCCCTTGTTCTCCAGGCGGGCGCCTGATCGCTGAAATTTGAAGAGTATTCCCTTGTTCTTCAGGTGGGCGCCTGATTGCTAAAATTGAAAAGTATTCCCTTGTTCTTCAGGTGGGCGCCTGATTGCTGAAATTGAAAAGTATTCCCTTGTTCTTCAGGTGGGCGCCTGATTGCTAAAATTGAAAAGTATTCCCTTGTTCTTCAGGTGGGCGCCTGATTGCTAAAATTGAAAAGTATTCCCTTGTTCTTCAGGTGGGCGCCTGATTGCTAAAATTGAAAAGTATTCCCTTGTTCTTCCGGTGGGCGCCTGATTGCTGAAATTGAAAAGTATTCCCTTGTTCTTCAGGTGGGCGCCTGATTGCTGAAATTGAAAAGTATTCCCTTGTTCTTCAGGTGGGCGCCTGATTGAAAAGTATTCCCTTGTTCTTCAGGTGGGCGCCTGATTGAAAAGTATTCCCTTGTTCTTCAGGTGGGCGCCTGATTGCTAAAATTGAAAAGTATTCCCTTGTTCTCCAGGTGGGCGCCTGATTGCTGAAATTGAAAAGTATTCCCTTGTTCTTCAGGTGGGCGCCTGATTGCTAAAATTGAAAAGTATTCCCTTGTTCTTCAGGTGGGCGCCTGATTGAAAAGTATTCCCTTGTTCTTCAGGTGGGCGCCTGATTGCTAAACTTGAAAAGAATTCCCTTGTTCTTCAGGTGGGCGCCTGATTGAAAAGTATTCCCTTGTTCTTCAGGTGGGCGCCTGATTGCTAAACATTTGAAATATATTCCCTTGTTCTTCAGGTGGGCGCCTGATTGCAACAAAATAAATGACAAAGAAAATTTCTGCCCCTGTTTCAATCAAAGAAAATTTTGTTAATGTAAAATGGTGATTAGCTGCTGGCATTCTTGTTGGCCATGCTCCCGCTTCCGACTTCACCCTGCTTGCTTCCTGGATTTGCTTTGGCTTGCCACGATTTCCCTGTTAACTTTTAATCCTCTGATCTCGATGACCCACATGTTTTACTTCATCTTGCTGTTTGGTGTTCCTGTTCCCTTCTTGTGAACCTTGCCTCTTCCTTGCAAACATCTGATTATTCCACTGATTTTTATTGGTCCTTCATGTTTTACTCTCTTTTGACGTCTCCACCTTGTTGTGCCACCCAACTGGGAAGCTGGTAGTTAGCTTTGACATCCTTCTTTTGTTTTTGAATAGAACTGACACTGAAATGTCTTATAGACAAATTTCAAGAAAATGAAATGCAATGACCTCGAAGGTTTTGAGGGTAGAAAAACTCTGAAAGTGAATGAGCGGTAATGAAGAGAAAAGGACAGGACTTATCTGAGCGGAAAGGCTGATTCTATTGACCGTGCCATGCATTTTGGATCCCAGCCTAGTCTGTCCAAACAATAAATTGTCAATTACCACCCTTGCTGTCTCATACTTCCACGCCCGACTCTTAACGAGACCCAAACCTTGCTTCTTTCACCATATTTCAAACATCTTTCAACCACAGACTTCCTCATTTGCACATCTGAAAACTCACTTTCGCCTTACGGTGCCCATGAGGGTTTTCACCAATAAGACTCTCTCATTTTTAATATCTCTCAAACTCACTTCGCCTTACGGTGCCCGTGAGGGTTTTCACCAATAAGACTCTCTCATTT
>NW_017673335.1:35377-61089 GCF_001879085.1 Nicotiana attenuata
TTGTAAGGGTGGGTTGCCAGAATGCCAGTCAGCTTAACACCTGCCTGGACTCATCAACAACGACTTGTTAGCGGTTAGGGCATTAACAAATAGATAACCGCACATTGATGGGTGGATGCACCTAAGCAGTCAAACGTTGCTATTATGTTGCTGTTCAATCACATGCATCATCCCGGCTTTTCATTTCTTTCTCTTGCCAATTAGTTCCTACTCTTATCTTTCCCTTTTCACTTTGTTTTTCTCTCCCTCTTTTGGATTCTCTTTCCTTTGGTTTTTCCCCTATTTGTATCATTCCTTTTTAGTTTTCCCTTTTATTATTTAGAAATGGTCGAATCCTATGGAGATTGCCTACGTATCACGACCCCGCGTGAATCAGACCAAGCGTAGTTCGTGAAGAATAAATGTAAAGTAGAAGCAGAATATTTTTTGGGAATTTTCAAGTTTATTGATAGCAACTACGTCTATTACAAAGACTCAAAACCGACTCTGATGCGAAAAGAACTACAGACTCCACCATACAAAATACAGACTCAATCAACTGACTGTCTTTTAACAAAAAGGAAATACAGACTCCGATAAAAAAGAAATACAAGCCCGAGTGACCTAACTCCATTAAAAGGAAATACAGACTCAAAAGGTAAACTCTAGCAGACTCAAAGACAATCATGAATACATTAAAGCTCCTGGTGCCCGCGGGACATCGTTCGGTCTCGCCGCGGGCCTATATGCAAGTTCCCCTTGGAGTCTGTCTAAGTCGTTCATTATCTGCTTCACAAATATCATTACTGATGCAAAGAAGGTGGTACGGGTCATGTTCTCGCACATCTGGCATTTCCGGGTAATAGAATGAGCAACTGTTAAGATTCTCTCTCGGATTCTTCCTTTCTCTTGAAGCAACCGCCCTATCTGCTGGGCCCTAGCCTCCGAAGTCTGCTCAAACGCCTGGCTTTGTTTTCGGAGTTGCTGTAAGTCTATTTCTAACTGTGCCAATGCCCTGTAGCAGTGTTCTCTCTCGACTTTGAAGTCCTTTGCCTGTTTAATCATTCGGTTTTCTGCGGCAGTGGCCTTTTCCTTTAATCTTGCGACCTTATTGTCATATTCTTCTTTTAACTGCTTAAACATGCGAGCCCGTTCTTCTGCATTTTTAGCCAATTGCCTCTGGACCCCAACTAATTCCTTTTCTGCTTTGTCGAGGTCAAAACTGTAATCATTCACCTTTTGCCTTAGATTTGCTATAAGCTTTGTATCTTTGGCACTTCTGACGTGGTTGTCGGCCTCTAGCTTCATCTTTTGGATTTGGGCTCGTAAGACTTCATTCTCCTTGGCCAATTGTTTTCTCTCCCCTTCGTCAGCCGCAGCTTGCAAGCTATTTTCAAATCGGAGGTCTTGGACCTGTTTTTCCAATGCTCCTATGCGGGCCCTGTACTCATTTTCTTTAGCTAACCAAGCCCATTGTTCTTGTGATGATTCAACAAATTCCTGGATGTGAGGTCTTTTGACCGGTCGTCCGAATGCAACGTCCCTTCTATACCAAGCCTGATAATCAGGCGACACCTCTCCTTTGGCTCGATCCTGGACACAAGTATTTGCCGCCAAATATTGACATTCGCTCCAGACTTGGCGGACCATTGCTTCAGGAAACTGGCCATCAGGGCCAATCTCAACCACTTGCAAACTAAGATCATCATCCTTGGGTACTATCTGGCATCTCCCCAGCTGCCTCAATACCCGATACGGGGCGTAAGGCTGAATGCTTCTAAGCCCCATCAGAAGGAAATGTGGTCGGGCTGCCGGCATATATACGATTTCATCAACGGGTAACCATCCCAGTGTCCACTCTATTTGGCTAGCAGTGAGGGACCGGAAATATGTTGTCCAACCCGTGACTCCTTCTGGCAATTTGACCCCTTTAATCCTTGTGTAAAATTCTTCTATGCATGTTTTTTCTGGAGACCCATAGCTCAAAAACTGAGGGCGATGACACAGATGCTCAATCATCCACATTTGTAATAATAAGTTGCACCCCTCGAAGAAAGTTTCCCCGGCTTTGCAAGCTGTAAGAGCACGGAAGATGTCGGCCAATATCATAGGTGCAAGTGTACTTTTGGCTTGAGTGATTAACGTGCTGACAACCCCAGCTATTTTTATGTCAATGTTCCCATCCTTCCTTGGAAATATTAAAAGCCCGAGGAAAGCCACCATAAAGGCGAAACGTTGATGCTCCTCCCACTTCTGGCGGTTTCCTTTACTACATATCCTACTCTCCGGGTTGTTGAATCCCCTGATATGGCCATACCGATGATATATGAAGCTCAGAGTACAAAAGCCGTTTGCCAGATCTATGTTGTGGACGGTTCTGACTATCTTCAAAGAGTCTAGAAATTTGTGCACGGCTACAACTCTGGGGGCCACCAAGTATTTGTGCCTCAACGGAACCTCACCTTTCCCAATGTAGCCAGCTATTTCCTCTAATGTCGGGGTAAGCTCAAAATCCGAAAAATGGAACACGTTATGTGCTGGGTCCCAACACGTGACCAATGCTCTGATAATATCTCCCCGTGGCACAATATCTAGCAAACCAGTAAGTCCTTTCAAATGTTTCTTGACTGTATCTTGCCCGTCTCCTCCTAAGTCATTCCACCATAGACGCAACTCCAAAGGGATTTTATGCATGATTGAAAGAGGTTCATTTTGAATCGTGTTCATCCTTCACATTTATTAAGGTGATTTAATCACTTATTTTGACCTAAAAGAGAAAAATGGCACAACCTCTGTTCAAATTTCCAATTTAAGCAAACAGCTGGTATTGCGGGTACGGCCTTTCAGCACTTCGTAAAGAAGATTTTAAGGCTGTGCCTGCTAACCGTTAAAATGACTCAAGATGGCCGTTTTTGCACAAACAGCCTTCCGGCGCCCGTTTGGGGACATTCGGCTATTTTGACAAAACGGCATCACCTGATTTATTTATGACAAAAACAAAAAACAAAATTGACATTTTTTGGCTATTTTGCAAAAGGGTGGTTGGACCCGATGAAGGTTGCCTACGTATCTCACATCCGATGAGAATCAAACCTGCGTAGTTCGGGCAAACAAACTAGCTATTTTCAAAAACAAAACTCTTTTGTATTTTCTTTTCAACATCTTGAAAAATAAGAACCTTTTGTTTTTCCTTTCGCGAACTATTGCTAAAAATAAAAACTATTTGTTTTGCGTTTCAATTGGCACATAAACAAATTATTTAAAATAATAATAAAAAAAAATATTTTTGTTTTCCTTTTCCATTGACATCAAACACTTCTCTTATTTTCTCAAAAATCCGGCAGAGTTTCGGCACTACTTGGACATTGGTTTTTCTAATATAGGAAATTAACTCTCTACACTGCTATTTTCTCTTTTGATTGTTCCACTTTTTCCCAAATATTCAAAGCCGGTCAGCATGCGAGTCCAAAACAGATAAATGCACAAGTAGGATGCATCAGGATGGTCCATTATTCTGGGTACACCTGTCCTAGACGGACCCAACCCCTGTGTTGAGTCCCCTAAGTCATATGCACGTGATGCAAATAAGCGTTCCTACTAGGGATCCAGCATGAAGTCAAGTTATTCTAAGTTCAAAGCCTGGGTATAGGTTCTAGATTGTGTACCCGAGCAGACAACTCGAGTCGAGGAGGGGCCTACGTACCGGGAACCAAAAGGCCATCCGGCTTAGTAACTTGTCCGGCCTCTTTGTTATTTCAGGGTATTGACACTAACAGAATAGGGAGTCTCAACCAGTAAGCACATCCCCGGAGATGAGAGGAGAAGGGTTTCGGCACAGTTTATATGCAATTCAGATAATATCAAAGCGGTAAAAAATAACATTTTGCACATTTAGCATGAAACATGTAGGAAAATCAGATAAAGCCAAATACAACAATATATCTAAGCTCGAATTCTGAACCCTGAACCAAAATTCTGGGTTCTTTTCCCCAGCAGAGTCGCTAGAGCTGTCACACCTCCTTTTTTTTGTTATTTTCTTAACATTTTGTTCTAAAATCAATTAATGCTAATATATGAAATTAAATCCTAAATGCAAAAATGCATATTTTGTATTTTCATATGCACAAACAAAATGCAACAATTACCAAAAAAAAATGCCACAAAATTCACAAAAATTTATAAAATACTAGAGAAATTGTTTTGTTTGAAATTTGGGAATTATTGCTTAGGGCAAAAATCACGTGCTCACAATGCCGATGGAGACTTTCAAGAACGGACGCAATATTTAGGACGGGGTGAATGGTTGAAATCTGATAGGGCTGCAGGAACTGAAGTGGGATCGCTCCTGCCGAGATGGCCGTTTCTCGCCGGTTCACCTGCAAATAAGCAAGTACAAGCATATATTGTGCATAAATTTAAACGTGATGCAAATTCCCGTCGGACCATGAATGTTGTCTTTGGACGGTAAGGATGACGTCCTTAGACCATGATGTCCTGGGCCATGATGCGCATAATAATAAAGGATTCGCAGGCCATGAAATGATGTTCTCGGGCTATGAGAATGATGCCTCCGAACCATGACGCCTTTGAATAATGATATGCAAAGATTAAAGGAATCCTCAGGCCATGGCATGGCGTTCTCGGGCTATGCAAATGGTGCCTCCGAACAATGATGCCCTCGGATAATTTGGTGATCTTTCAGCCCATGAGATGCAGTGTTTGGCGATCTTTAAGCCCATGAGATGCAATGGGTGGCGATCTTTCAGCCATGCAAAATGTAAGGGCGGCGATCTTTCAGCCATGCAGAAGGTGAATAAGGTGGCAATCTTTCAGCCATGCAGAATGCAAAGGTGGTAATCTTTCAGCCATGCAAAATGTAAATAAGGTGGCGATCTTTCAGCCATGCGGAATGCAAAGGTGGCGATCTTTCAGCCATGCAGAATGTAAGGGCGGCGATCTTTCAGCCATGCAGAATGCAAAGGTGGCGATCTTTCAGCCNAATCTGCCCAAAACCATAAGGAATACATTACAATAGGCTAAGGGGATACAACCCAATCGAAAAGACTCGAAAAATATCGAAAATCACGAAGTTGGCAAAACCCGAGCCCCGGGCCCACTTCTCAAAAAATTATAAAATTCACATCAATGGATTCCTCATCTCGCCACGAGTCTATACATATCAAAATTATTTAATTCCGATACCATTTGGTCCTTCTAATCATCATTGTATATTTTGGAAGATTTTACCAATTTTCTCTCCAAATTCCATCCCAAATCATGAAATAAATGATGAATTCAATGATAGATTCATGTACTTTAGCCAAATGTGAGTTAGAATCACTTACCCCGATGAGTTTCTTGAAAAACCTTCGAAAAATCGCCAAAATCCGAGCTCTCTAGGTCAAAATATAAAAAAAAAACCCAAAACCTCGTATTTATAGAGTAGCCCCAGATTTTCACCTCCGCGGCCGCGCAAAAATGACCGCGGTCCGCGCAAAACAAGTGCGGTCCGCGCTAAGACGAACGCGGCCGCGCCAACTTTGACTGCAGTGACAGGCTTCAGTATTTTGGCCATAACTTTCGCTACAGATGTCCAAATTGCGATATCTTTACCTTTCTGGAAACTAGACACGAAGGGCTACAACTTTCGTTTTTGAACCAACTCAAAATGCCTTGTAGATCAAACGATATGAGCATCCAAAGTAGGACCAGCGACCTGTAGATCTTCATGACCGCGGCTGCGGTCACTTTTACGCGCCCAGCACAAGGCCAGCGCGCCCCGCGCTAATAGGACCGCTCCCCATCCATTTTCTAAGTTTCGGGATGTCCGTACTCGCTCAAAACTCACCCGAAACACACCCGAGGCCCCCGGGACCTCAACCAAAAGCACCAACGCATCCTAAAACATTATTCAACCTCGTTCCAATCATCAAAGCACCTCAAACAACATCAAATTACCCAAAACTCATCGAATTCAAGCCTAATTTTCTAAAAGCTTCCGAAATACACTTTCGATCAAAAACCCGACCAAACCACGTCCGAATGACCTCAAATTTTGGACACATATCCCAAATCACCTAACGAAGCTACAGAAACTCTCGGAACTCCATTCCGACTCTCGGATCAAAATCTCACCTATCAACCAGAATTCGCCAAAATACTAACTTCGCCAATTCAAGCCTAATTCTACACCGGACCTCCAAAATAAATTCCGATCACACTCGTAAGTCATAAATCACCCCCCGAAGCTAACCGAATCATCGGAATTCAAATCCGAGCCCTCTAACACAATAGTCAACATCCGGTTGACTTTTCCAACTTAAGCCTTCCTTAAAGAGACTAAGTGTCTCATTTCTTATCAAAACCAATCCAAATCAACTCTAACACACCACATACCGATAACGAAACATGAAGAAGCATAAAATGGGGGAAACAGAGCGGTAACTCATGAGACGACGGGTCGGGTCGTCACATCGGGCTATGCAAATGGTGCCTCCGAACAATGACGCCCTCGGATAATTTGGCGATCTTTCAGCCCATGAGATGCAGTGGGTGGCGATCTTTCCACCATGTAGAATGCAAAGGTGGCGATCTTTCAACCATGCAGAAGGTAAATAAGGTGGCGATCTTTCAGCCATGCGAAATGTAAAGGTGGCGATCTTTCAGCCATGCAAAATGTAAAGGTTGCGATCTTTCAGCCATGCAGAATGTAAATAAGGTGGCGATCTTTTAGCCATGCAGAATGCAAAGGTGGCGATCTTTCAGCCATGCAAAATGTAAGTAAAGTGGCGATCTTTCGGCCATGCAGATGCAGATGGAGACAGTGTCTAGTCTCGGAAGGCAGATTGGTAGCCTTATGCAATGCAGAAATGCAGATGGAGACAACGTTTAGTCTCGCAAGGCAGAATGGTAGCCTTATGCAATGCAGAAAATGCAGATGGAGATAGTGTTTAGTCTCGAAGGCAGAATGGTAGCCTTATGCAGTGCAGAAATAAAGTAAAATGGCAAATGGTGATAGAGTTTCTTAGCTGATAGCAGGTTGCATTATTTTGACTGCTGGGGACATTGCGATAGAGGGAATGTCGCCGGCGTGCGTGAATAGCAGATGCTGGTAAATGCGACAATTCTGAGAGTTGTATTCCTGAACAACGTTTGTCTCGTGAGTGTATAGTATGTTAGATGCTTTTGCAATCCAAGTGTCTGCATCCAAAGAAAAATCGTAAGTTTTGTAGAGGGGAGGTTAGTTCGTATCCCTGCTGGCCTTGCTTGACCTGTTCGGCTTTGATCTGGTGATACGGTATGTATCATTGGGGGTAGCGTCACTGAACATAACGATTTTGATAATAAACATGCATAAATTTGAAAAAATATGACATAAGTATATATATAAGAAATAACTTTTAGATGAACCGACGATTGTGACGTGGATCAAGACATTGCGACCTCTCTTGTTACGGAATTTTGAGGGTCCTCCTCAAAATTCTGCCCCAGTTTAATGGGTTGATGCTTCTGACGTCTGCTTGCGATGATTGACTAAAATTACTTCGTAATTTTGAGGGTCCTCCTCAAAATTCTGCCCCAGTTTCCAATTTCGGGGGAAATGAAATTTTTATTGAATTGTGACCGAACCCATAAGGCTGCCTACGTATCCCCTCTTAAACGGGAATCAGGTCAGACGTAGTTCAATTACATCATGTAGGAAAGCATAAAGGTTACACATAATAGCGCTTGATTGTATCTGGATTAATCGGTTTCGGCCGGACTTCTCCGTCCATTTCTGCAAGTATAAGGGCTCCTCCTGTCAGAACCCGGTGAACCATGTATGGACCTTGCCAGTTGGGAGAGAATTTCCCTTTGGCCTCATCTTGATGCGGAAAAATTTTCTTTAATACCAGCTGCCCTGGTGTGACCTGTCTCGGCTTGACTCTTTTGTTGAAGGCTCTGGACATTCTGTTCTGATAAAGCTGACCATGGCAAATTGCATTCATTCTCTTTCCATCGATGAGGGCTAATTGCTCATAACGACTCCTCACCCATTCTGCATCGTCGAGCTCAGCTTCTTGTATGATTCTTAGGAAAGGAATTTCCACTTCGGCGGGAATGACGGCTTCTGTACCGTAAACCAGCATGTAGGGGGTTGCCCCAGTTGATGTACGGATTGTGGTGCGATATCCTAACAGGGCGAATGCTAGCTTTTGTGCCATTGCTTATGCTTCTCTATCATTTTCCTCTAAATCTATATCCGTTTGTTGCGTTGTCTCATTGCATGTCACAATCATCGGTTCATCAAGATAAGTAATAGTAATGCTGTATAAGTAAAGTAATGAAAGAAAATAATAAGAGTGTTGATTTATAAGGAAAATTGAAATGCTTTGATAAATTCCATAACTGTTTTGAACATTCAAGATCTTATTGCAGAAATTTAAAATGCGAAAGAAAAACTAGTAAAAATAAAAGATAGTGCATGATGCTTGTTCAGCCTTGCTACCCCAAGGCTCATCGGGCTCTGGTAGTTCTGATTGTCCAGTTATTGAGGTGTGCTCCTTTGCTTACGGCCTGTATGGATGGGCCTTCCTCCCCCTCCTCCTCGAAAATGACACAACAATCCATATCATCGTCTTCCAGGAACAAATTCCTCACTGCTGCCAGTGCTTCCTCTTCTTCTGACCCATAGATAACTTCGGCCAGTTGGAAAGTCTATTCCAGGCATGGTATTGGCTGCTCAAACGGATAGTAAGGATCGCGCCATGGTGGAGACCAGTCGTTGAATTCTTTCCAGGTATACTCGTATCCTAGACCGAAGGTGGTGCCATGCTTCTTGAGTTTTATGGGCTTAGCGATTCCTTGGAGGTTCTTGCCAAGTCCCTTGCCAGGTTCGTACCCAGTCCAATTCAATATGCTCTCGATTTGTTGTCCCACCATTTTTCCTTGTCAACGGCGTTGACTCGCTCGATGTGGTGATAGGTCTCCCCACCTATCTTCTTTCTGCCTCCGATTGCTAGGACGGTCTGGCGACTGTATATGGGATTGCTAGGTCGCCGTGAATGATCACCTCTTGGTGGTTCCACTCAAACTTCACTGCCTGATGTAGTGTTAACGCTATGGCCCCAGCGGCATGAATTCGAGGTCGTCCCAACAGCAGATTGTATGATGCCGGCACATCTATCACTTGAAAATCAACATCGAACCAAGTAGTCCCCATTTGCTAACACAGACTAATTTCCCCAATGGTGGACCTTTGGGAACCGTCGAAAGCATTAATGTTGATTGCCCCGTCCTTGATCTCATGCAGTCCCTTTCCCAATGTCATGAGTGTTACCAACGGACAAATGTTGTGGTTGGATCCCCCATCAATCAGGACTCTGGTGATAAAATAATCTTCGCATTGCACGGTGATGTGCAATGCCTTGTTATGACTCAACCCTTCTGGTGGCAGCTCATCTTCATGAAAAGTGATCTTGTGACTTTCAAATACCTGTCCCACCATGTTAGCCATCTCTCAGTCGGTGATGTTGCTTGGCACATATGCTTCACTCAGCACCCTTAATAAGGCATTCTTGTGTGCATCGGAATTTTGTAGCAAAGCAAGGATAGAAATTTGCGTCGGTGTTTTGTTCAGCTGATCAATGACCGAGTATTCCTTGGCCTGTATCTTTCTCCAGAGATCATCTGGCCTGGTCTCGGTGATGGTTGGCTGACTAGAAGCCTGCTTGCTCGACTTAGCCAGATGTTCCGGGGTATAAACTCTACCAGTTCTCGTCATACCCTGTGCCACAATAGCTTCCCCGAACATAACCTTGCCTTTCCTTCTTGCCTTGGCTGTTTAGTCCCATGGTATAACCTTTGTATGGAACGGTGTTATGGCTGACATTGTCAGTGGAATTGGCGTGGCTATCTTTACTCCGAACGGAGCCTACACCTTGGGCGGTAAACTGCAACCTCGAATGGGGTAGGTGCCTTTGCTGGAGACACGAATGCAACCTCAATTGGTGCTGGCGTCTTTGCAGATGGTGATGCTTCAAACTTCAGCGGTATGGACGTATTTACTTCGGCATCCCTAGAGGGCTAAATTTGGACTACGATAGGATTAAGGGTGACTATCGGTTTCTTTGGGTCGTCACCTTCTATGATCAAACCGATCAATCCCTTGGGATCCCAAACATCCTCTATTTCAATCATGTGAACGCCTCGTCCCTTGTGGTCAGGCAGAGGGTTATTGCGGATATTTGGAGCAGGCTCTTTTGCCACAATAATCGTGTTATCAATTAGAGTCTGGATCTTATCTTTCAGAGAATGGCATTCGTCAATGGTGTCCCCTTTCATGCCAGAATGGTATGCACAGGATTTGTTTGGATTAACCCACTAAGAAAGGTTCTCAGGGGTTACAACAGGGATAGGGGTGACATAACCAACAACTTTAAGTCTTTCATACAACTGGTCGATAGGTACGACAATAGCCGTATATTATTTTGGAGGTCTTCGGTCAAAGTTTGGTCGAGGTCTAGGGATGTTTTGGCGTGCAGGTGGGGATTGATAGTGGACCGGTTGAGTATTGTAGGCTTGGTAAACATGTGCGGGTTGGGAATATTTGGGTGAGGTAGGCTGATAAGTGGGTGTTGGAGGTGATTGATAAGTGGGTGGTGGAGTTTGGTAAGAGGGTGAGGGCGCTTGGTAGTTTGGAGTAGGCTGATATGTGAGTGGAGGCATTGGGTAGGTTTGGTATTTGATGGGAGATTTGGTTCTTTGTGCAACCATCACAGCTCCTACGTCTCTCTTTTTGGACACACCACCGGACTGCAAGGCCTTGTTTGTAGCTTGCAAGGCCTCGAAGTTTGTGACCATACCGCTCTTAATGCCTTCTTCGATTCGTTCCCCTAGCTTGATGATGTCAGAGAATTTGTGGCTTTCAATCATCATTAGTCGCTCAGAGTATTGCGGGTCTTGTGCCCGGACAAAGAATTTGTTCATTTATTCCTCCTCCAAGGCAGTTCTGACCTTAGCGGCTTTCGACCTCCAGCGAGTAGCGTACTCGCGAAACGTTTATGTAGGTTTCTTCTTCAGATTCTGAATATAGAACACATCCGGTGCATTTTCTGTGTTAAATCTGAACCTGTCCATGAAATCAGAGGCCATACCGACCCAACTTGACCATTTCTTAGGATCCTGGCTGATGTACCAGGATAGTGCATCTCCTTTTAGACTCCTCATGAATAGCTTCATGCGGATTCTCTCGTCTTTTCCTACCCCAACCAACTTGTCACATATGTCCTCAAATGGACCCTGGTATTACCTGTTCCATCGAGCATCTCAAACTTAGGAGGTTTGTACCCCTCGGGCAGTTCGACATCGGGCTGTATGCAAAGATCTTCGTAATTTCAACCCTTCAGTTCCCTTGTTTCCTTCAACACCCTGGATCCGGCTAGTCAATTTCTTAAGTTCTTCAGCCAGGTTCTTGATAAGCAAATCTTTATCATCAGACTCGGGTGTGCTTGAGATGGGTTGGGTGGAGTGCGGCATAGTCTCCACGCAGATGGGGGCGTTATGGTGGGTGTGGCAATGGTCATTTGTGGAGTTTTGTGGTTCCGGGATGAGCAGCGGGGTATTGTTGGAAGTATGGAAGGTGTTGCAGTGGTGGTGACGAACGGGATGGTTCTGTTGCTTTGGGAGATTCTGTGGAGGTGTAGGGTTCTGAGCATTTTGGAAATTGATATCTGGAGTAGTGAGGGAAAATGACAGATTCGCCAGATTCCGGACCTGATCAAGTTCTTCCTGAAATTTCAGCAGCTTTTGTTCCAGTTGGGATGCATTTTCCTTGGGAGCCAAAGTACCATGACCGTGAGTGACCTCTACCCGTTCAGTTGAGTTCTCCTTTTTGGCATTGTTCAAATCTTCCATCTTCCCTTTGTTCTTGTGTTTGACGGGACTGAGAGGAGGAGTGGGTGGAGGGCCCCTGGATCTTGTGAAATAGGATGATGTTGCCAGAGTTCACGAACTAACCTTTGGAGACGGGAATAACAAACAGAAAAATAAAACAAAAAGGTAACCAAGTTAGTTGGGTTCATGAAAAATGTTGCAATATTTAAACACATAATGCGGGAATGTAAATCGTGTCCTAATTTTGGTAGGCCTAACGACAAATTGATTTGGAGAACTTGGAACGCTAAATGCCTCATTTTATTGATAAAAGATAGACGAATCCCAAATCGACACTAAATAACAGGAAAAATAAAGTCACTAATGGCCTTTGGCCTTATTACATTTTAAATAGCAAAAAGATAAAGTTCTATCTACTTGGTCCCTGAAGGACCCTCCCCAGACTCGGCATCCTTGGCTCCGTCGAACAACTTCCCCAGCTCGCGAAGTCCCAGCAGGAGGTAGGCTCTGGCTAGATGTCCACCTTCGTTCCCCTCAGCATTCTGACAGTCTTCGACCCTTTTTAGAAACCTTCTTTCCAGTTCCACTATGCCTCGCTCCAGATATCCCAGTCGCTTGTTGGAATTGACGGCCATGTCCTTCCATTCCTCAATTAACTTTTGATTGGCTTCCTGTATCTCACGGTGCTCACTTTCTCATTCCCGGATTCTCTTGCGTAGTTGATTGTATTTGACCTGTGCCTCGGCCTTTTCATCTATGATCCTGTGGCCTCAAACGAACCCAGGTTGACTCAGACTATTATGATTATCCTCCGACCAGCCGGAATAGTAGGGAGTACAACCGGCGTGGTATCTATCTGGTTCGATGGTATCCCTTTCCATGACGATCTTGCAGTGCCACATATGCTGAGCTTGGCACTTGTAAGGACTATCATCAGCCTGGAAATCAGCCCGGAAATGGTTCATCTTGTCGACCCTGGGTATAACCTGCATCCTACCAGCTTGCCTCATAACTCGGAGAGGGACGTAAGGGTACGTTCCTCTCAGACCGATCAATATCAGAAAAGGTGCGTCTCAGGATCGGGTGATGAATTCTTCGGTCGGAAACCATTCGAACATCCATTGTACTTGCTCCTCGGTCAAATTATCAAATAGCTCGAACCATCATTTGGCATCCTCCGGCTGAGCAAACATATCGGGGATATAATTCATTCGCTTTAGGTGATGGAAAGCGATATGATCATCCCAGTCCCTTCGTTGAATGCCTTGTCGGTATTCACCCTTTTGTAGATGCTCCACGAGCCACAGCTGAAGTAGCAAATTGCAACCCTCGAAATGACTAGCTCCCCTTGACACTTCTCTAGGGCTCGGTATATTTCTGAGACGATCATGGGCACAATGCTGAATGGTTGCCCTCCAATTCCTTCCATTAAGGTTTTAGTGACCATGGCTAGTCGGGTATGGATTCTCGCTTTCTTCACTGGAAACACAATCAACCCTAGAAAACAGAACATGAATACAAAGACCCTTCGATGGATATGTCCCAATGAGGTAATGGCAAACTCATCAGGATAGGTACGGTAGGATTTGCTGTGATCGTACCTCTCGTACAAATAGTCAAAGGGGATATAGGATTCTTTGAGGCATGTCAGTTCTGGATTCTTTTTCAGACCCATCATTTTGAGGAAACCTCTGCCCTTGCGGTTCTCAGGCATCAATAAACCTGGAGTCTCCCATACCAAAACGGCTAATCCTCCTATTTCTTCTAGGAAGGGTGTCATCTCAATTTCCCCGAAGCGGAAGACGGACCTTTCACAATCCCAAAATAGAGTAGCAGCTTCTATGATCATATTGTTGGGTTGGATTTCCAGGAGGGAGGGTAGATTCCTTAGATATTTTCGGACAAGAGTCTGGTCACTGGAATGAAGATCTTTCCACCAGCTTAGCAGTCTCGGGTGGAAGTTGGTAACCATGCCGAATCTGGGGATTTCGTGCCTCATTATCTGTAAGAAAGAAGGGTTAGACCCTACCCCCACCGGACTCGACTATTTAACATCAATAATTAGCATTAAGCATTTAATTCTCCAAATAAATGCACAAAACATGATAATGTCCGTTTGGGTTTCAGGGAAACCCAGTGGACTTTGGACAAGGCTATCTTAAAGAGTCATTATGCGGACAACATAACTGACTCGGGTATGTTTGACCATGATGCATGCACAGTTAAACAGAGTAAGGTTTCTATGGGGCTTTTAGACTGGTACCCTTGAGCGGACAACTCAACGGGGAAAGGCACGGAACCGTCGACTACACCGTTGATCTACTGGTTTTACCGTAAATATGCCTTTTTCGAATTTAGGGGGTGATAATATCGGAAGAGCGCAACCACTCATTATAAGCGTTGCTATAGGATTTGTTTGGCACGAGTGGAATATGATGTTGAGCATGATTATGCAACTATTAAAGACATGTTGTCATGTACTTGCACGTTTTTAAGAAAACAGTAAATACAACAGTTTCATAATTTAAAGCGGAAATGAAGGACAGTAGTAAAGGAAAGAAACAAAGAGACAAGTCAGTTTTGTAGTTGAAAACGAAATTGAACGCTTAAAAGAAAGAAACAAATAATTGCGCATAAAGAAGCATAAATTCACAATAATAGCCTGAAATGGTAAAAGCCTAAAAAAATCCCCAGCAGAGTCGCCATGCTGTCGCTCCCTCTTTTTCTCGCGAAATCGGGTTTATGACATTTGGTAGGGACAACTCATTCCTTTTGGGAAAGGGGTTTTGCAATTTTGAAGAGTCGCCACCTAATGATTAGAGTGCATTAGGACACCAGAAGAGTTCGATTTGAATAACCAGAGATAGGGTAAGGGCTTGAAATTATTCTAAGGGGAAGGTGTTAGGCACCCCTCAGAATCAACTAATGTGGTTTCCGGCCAGACAATTATTGTGAATTTGGGTACAATTAGCATATAAACAAACAAGGCTCAAATAAGAGGGGATTTCATCACATAAAAGGTTTGAAAGTAAACAAGGTTTGAAAGAGTAATTAGAAAAGCTGAGAAGGGTCCTAGGTTTATTAATAATATGGATTACCCCACACAATGCCCGGTAATCACTCCTCAATGAGGGGCCACACGTGACATTTTCGCGTGGTCATCATATCCATATCTACCCATCCCACCCCGTTAGGGTATTTAAAACGCGGATTGATCTCGATTACTTATTGCATGCTATTACCCGCCTCAATCCTATCAGTCCCGGAGGCACTTAGGACTACTAATCCTAAAAGGGGAGGGATATTGGGCTAATTTGAGGTTTCAAAATGTAAAAAGTCTAAGGCGACATACAAAACACATATTGCACATTTTAGGGGACAAACATATAAACAAAAAGGGGCTCAATTATACCTCCCTGAACAGAAAAAGCACATAATTAGCATGACTTTCACATACAGTTTAGGTCTGATTAAATACTAAATGTGAGAGAGAATTTAAAAGTTGAGGCAGGCTGGTTTATTACATAATTCAGATAAGAAGCCCGAATCAGGTCTCCCTACTGGTTGTAATTGTTAAAACAGATTCAGTTTATAGTTTTACCCCATGGCTTGCCTAAGTGTTAAGACGGGGTCCTACAGACATGATATCTACTGAATTTAGAAGGTAATAAGACATTAATGCTCGAACAAATTGTTTGAAAACCCTATAGGCATGATTGCTAAACTTTGGTCAAGCGAGGGATTCAGATTATTAAAGAGAGGCTGAATTTAAACGAATTGATTACAAGTTCTACAACTGATACTATCCACTATTACTGATTTTATATTCTAACACTGAGTGAGGCGAATCAGATTTATGCAGAAGCTCCTATAGGCATGCTTTCTATATGTATTTGAATATGTAGAATTGTGATAGACCTATAGGCATGATTTCTATATGTATCTGAATATGTAGAATTGTGATAGACCTATAGGCATGATTTCTATATTTATTTGAATATGCAGAATTGTGATAGACCTATAGGCATGATTTCTATATGTATTTGAATATGCAGAATTGTAATAGACCTATAGGCATGATTTCTATATGTATTTGAATATGTAGAATTGTGATAGACCTATAGGCATGATTTCTATATGTATTTGAATATGCAGAATTGTAATAGACCTATAGGCATAATTTTCTACCCTTTGCATGCATAGTTACCCAATCCCCTTTTTTCACTAGCCAGCCCCAAGCGTTTATTACAACTTATTACAAACCAGAATGGATAAAAATTACATCAGAAAAGTAAAAAAAGTACAACCAAAGGAGAGCATGATTCAGATTTCCTGTCTGAATTATGAGATAGACCAAACTCAAAGACCATTGATCCAAAGCCTTTCACCTATTTGAATGTGTCAGAGTTCCCTAAGAGCCTCAATGGGACTCCGGGCACTGCTCACACCCAAATTGTAGCACCAGAGTAGGGGACAAGTGCAGTGTGGAAGTGCCAGCCCTCAAGTGTCCAAGTTCAGAGGGAACTCAAAGGGTCCCAAGGCAAGGGTCACAAGAGGGGGCGGAACTTAAGTCTAAGAGAGAGTGCGAGTGAAGAAAACATAGTTTTAAAGAAGTAAGAAAGTACAGAAGAGGGAGAAGGGGATGGGAAACAGTCATATAAAGGGTTCAGGAATTGGGAAAATTGCGAAAGAGCCTATGCACTTAGGCATTAGCTAATCTTGGGCATACGCAGCAATAGAGAGTGCTGTTATGCTTACAGAATCAACAAGAATACATAACACATGATGGTGACATAGAGGTTATGATTCCAGGGGAATCAAGTTTGAGCCATAGACAATAATATTTAATATTGTCATGCCTCAAACAAACCATTAATATCAAACACATTGGGGTATTGGGGGTTTGGGATTCATAATAGGAGAAGATTATAGCATGCTAAAGTGAACGCTGAACTGAGCACAAACAGTAGGCAGACATGCAAGTAAAGGTATTAAATAAACACATTGTTTGTGATTGCTGAAAATATTAATCAGTACATACCAATTTCAAGGAGGCAAAATACAGTAAAAGCAGTAGCAGGACTTTGAAAAACAGGCCACAGTACAAGTAACAAGAGAGAATGCTTTTTTTTAATATGAGTGTGAGTTCAGAAAACTAAGAGTGTTCGTGTGTGTTGTGCTAATGAGAGTGTAGGGCATTTATCGTTTGAAAACAGGTGCAAAAATAAGGCAAGAATCATAGTTTAGTAGTAATTATGGAACTATGTACCAATTAAGATCAATCAGTATATGGACTTCCTTTAATTAAGGAGTTCAAACTTAAACAGTATTGGACAGAAATTATTTAAGGAAGGAGATCAAGTAAACATCTTGTGCAAAGTAGACAATTAGGGGTAAATACATAGGAGTTTAATTAAGGGAAGAATTAATGAAGAATCTTTGAAATACACGGATAACCAAATAAGGTAAGAAACACAATAAATCAATCAACACATAGTAAATCAAGGAGTCAGGGATTCGAAGTTACAAATAAACGAAGTCAGAAATAGGAGAGTCGAAAGGCTAAGGAAAGTTTTCAAATCAACCTAAGAAATAGGGAAATTAGTAAAACAAGGAAAGAATCAATCAGACTTACACAAGGAGGTCTGAAATCAGTCCACAATTAAGGGTTATTTTGAGAGGGAAATTTAGCATATATAAAGAGTGCACCAACATTAGGCATGCGAGGTTAAACCATGGCAAAGAGAAGCAACAATATTAATTACAAAGTCTGTAGATAGTGAAACATGGTAGTCACATAGGTCAACCTAGTAATAGGGAGAAGAGGGTATCAGAAGCATGCAAAAGAGTAAAGTAAAAGACGTTTCTGGAAAGTATATTTTAGTTCAAAGATTGCAAGAAACCAAATCACATAGAGAAAGAGAAGTTGAAACCAGGACTTTGAATCCAGTCGAGCAACTTCAAATAGACAAAGCAGTTTTCTTAAGCTCGAATAGGTCAAAAGGAATTAGGGCTTCGAAATCAAACAAATTCATAGATGAGGAACAAGCAAATCGCATAGCAAACAGTCTCAAAACTCGAATGAAACCCAAATTTTGGGGTTTTCACCATGCGAGTATAGAGATGAAAGACAAGAGAATCAGGCAAAAATATCAACAAAGAAAAATAAAATCAGAAACCTTAAGAAGAACTAAGACTTTTATCATAAAGAAACATAGCAGAAGAACAATATAAGAAACACAGTAGAAGAATCAACATAAGAAACACAGTAGAAGAATCAACATACAACACAGTAGAAGAACAACATAAGAAACACAGTAGAAGAACAACATAAGAAGCACGGTAGAACATGTTAAAAAATCAGAAAAGCTTTGAAATGACTTAACAGAACCCTAAATTGGAAAAGATAAAGATTTTGAAGGTAAAGTTTTGGAAGAAACTTTGAGAAAATGTTTGAAAGCTTAGAGAAAACACAAATATACAACGGATCTAAAAGAATTAGAAGAAATTCGAAGGCTAGGGTTTCAGAAGAAACCAAATGGTGAGAAAGGCTTGGAAAGTCATCGGTCTAAGCAGGAGAAGTCAAGATCAGGCTTGAACAGCCATGGCTGGCCGGAGCAAGGTCGGAGACAGCCATAGAACTCGAATGAAACAAAGTCTGGGCCAAGCTTCTTCAAGGTCTGACCTCAAAACCATAGTAACCAGGCATGTAGGAGCAGTAGGAGGCAGGTACAGGCCTTTAATGGCTTTGGAAGCTATGGATTCAGGCGATTCTCGGGTGGAAGTGGAGGGAGGCGGCTAGGGTTTCTGAGAGAGCTTGCGAGAATTGGGAGAAGGGGGAATTCAAGGGCGGCTGCAGGCGTAAAATGACTAGGGTTTGGGGGGTAATGGGAAATTAAAAAAGGAAAGGTTAAATGGTCCGGGCGGGTTATTTTTAAAGGGTCGTGGGTCAGGTAGTTTAAGATTTGGGCTGGGTAGTTGGGTTCAATTGGGTGCCAAATCAGGCCAAAATTGAAATGAAAATGGGCTAACATTTAAATAGCCATTTTTCCCTTGTTTATTTTTATAAAAAATAGTAAAATAATTTTTGGGAATAATTAAAAGTACTAAGATGATTAATAATAAATAATTATTAAATAAAAAATATTGGAGTTAATTTTATAAATAGAAACACGATTAAATCTTAAAAGAGGCTAATATTGTAATTATATGCAATTTAGCTTTAAAAATACTAAGCGAATTTACAAAAATATGCGAAAATTATGTTAGCTATATTTTAGTATAGGTATGATAATCCAATAAATAAATCACCAAAATGATATTTTTTGGAGTAATTAGTGGGTTTTTCCTGATAAAAATAACGCAATAAATTGATTTAANTGGGCTAAAGTAATGAGTCCACTTCATTAAGCCCATGATGTCATCTTCCTAGAGGCTCAGTTTGGTGCCACGTGTCAAATGACGTGGCACGCCAAGTCAAACAGAAGAGTCAATGGGATCATGCCACGTGTCAAAATAACAAGGCACGCCAAGTCAAATTAAAAGGCGAATGAAACCGGGCCACATGTACAAGTGACATGTTCTGGCCAATTAAATGTGGCCTTGTCACTCTTCAATCTGATTGGTCGAAAAGAGTTGTTCTTATCATAACTCTTTCCTCTCACAACTATAAATAGGGGTCTTCATAACCCAGAAAAGACACCAGAAGTTATAACAAGAAGACACAAGGGAGCTCGTGGATCAAAGGCCACAATTCCCTGCAAATTGCTAGTGTTCAAGCATTCAAGCACTTCAAAACAAATTTCAAGTATTCAAGATCAAGAACGAAGTCAAATTAAATACAAGGCGTTCAAGATCAAGGCTACTTGTTCGTGATACAATTCGTGGCAACAATCAAAGTGTTCGCGATGAATAAAAGAAATTCAAGATTAAGCTCAAAGGCCCTTGAATTTATATTGAAAAAGTAGACTAAGACGAATCATAGAGATTGTAACACTCAAATATTTGAAATCAAATACTACGATTGTTGCAATATTTTTTGTTCTCGATTATTTTCTCGACGCAAATTTATTGTCTACAAATTCTGGCACGCCCAGTGGTACCATCTCTACCTCTCATCTCTTCTTTTCCAAGTTCAAGAATGAGTTCTAACAATTCGACCATAGAAGAACAACTTGCAAATTTAACCGAAGCACTTGAGAAGTTGACCAAGTATATGGAGGATCCAGATACTCGCCTCGAAAAGTTAGCAAGTGAGATCGAGATCTTAGAAGAAGCAAAATCAATTCGAGCACATGTGGAGCTTTCCGAAGATAAAGTAGGGGGAGAATCCGCTACGAGGCAAACGATCGTGGTCAAAGAGATCCAAGTTTCTTCAGAAGTTCTAATTCATGTTGATCAATTGAAGGATTTCATCATGGGGACAATTGAAGATAAAATTGATCCTCCAATTAAATCTTCCCTCGCATATGCAAAGTCATACACACAACGGATTGATAACTTGAAGATGCCTACTGGATGTCAACCTCCAAAGCTTCAACAATCTGATGGAAAAGGAAATCCCAAGCAACATGTGGTGCATTTCGTCAAGACATGCAACAACGCTGGGACTTATGGTGATCGCCTTGTCAAACAGTTTGTTCGTTCTCTCAAAGGTAATGCATTCGATTGGTACACAGATCTCGAACCTGGTTCTATCGATAGTTAGGAGCATTTAGAGCAAGAGTTTCTCAATCGTTTCTATAGTACAAGACGCATCGTAAGCATGATCGAACTTACAAACATTCATCAAGAAAAGAATGAGCCAGTTATTGACTTTATCAACCGCTGGAGGAGATTAAGCCTCAACTTCAAAGATCACCTTAGCGAGACTTCTGGCATCGAAATATGCATTCAAGGCATGCATTGGAGTCTTTGCTATGTCTTACAAGGCATAAAGCCCAAAACATTTGAAGAACTAGCAACTCGTGCACATGATATGGAATTGAGTATGGATGCAAGTGGAGATCAAAGATGTCCTAGCTTTGAGCCTCATGATGAAATAGAAGCAGAGGATGCTGAGAGTGGGGGCAAGTATTCGTCCGGAGATGAAGCTGAAGAGTCCATGCATGTTGTAATGCTCCTCAAGGCACGAGCATAAACTGCAAGTTACAATGCTCCTCAACGCATGAGCCTAAACTGCAAGTTATAATGCTACGTGGTACATAATTCTATATTATAAGTCAGGAAGCTCCCCGATTTTGAACTAAATCTTTAAGACGTAAAGCTCTTCAAATTTGAGCAAAGTCTTGTTTACCTTGAAAATGGTAACTACAATTATATTTGATTTTGTGGTTCTAAAAATTACGTTATTTATCTTAATACTAGTTGTTAGGCAATGGATGCTAAGTGTGAGTAAAGAAAATAAGAAATGCAAACCAATAAGGTCACAAGGCTGGGCCTCGAGGTCTAGACGGACTAATAGCTACGAACGATCGATGAAGATTCAACGATAATGAGGGCCTTAAATATGGCCTTTTGCGGTTAATGATGAGCAATAAATGAAGAACAATAATGAACAATGAAAGGATAAGCAATGAATGTGAAGAACAATAGTGTTAGCAAAGAGAGCAGAGAATGTTGTATTGTATTCAATGTGTTGTGTAATAATACGGATCCCCTTATAAAATGACCAGGGTACCTTTTATATAGGAGGGGGGATCTTTGTATAGTACACGTCTAATCATGATAGGGAGATACTATTAGTACATCCGTTAATGTCTCGGTAAGGATTTGTACTGCCATTTGCAGGCTTTGTCAGTCCTCATTACGTGTCTTCAGGAGCCTTCTGCCTTTTCATAATGGTCATCGTTTTACATGTTGTCTCGAGGTGCGTCACGGTGAGTCTTCGATATGCCATGCCGAGGCAAGTGCTTCGAGGACGAGCCTGGGGCTATGCTTCAATCCCGTCGAGGCCGATCTTGGAAACGTCATCGAAGCCTTAAAATCGGGCCTCACTGATTTTAACCGTATACAGATAGTCCCTGCGTTCTTTGGAATGAAATAACAAGGAGCATTTTGAATTCCTCAACTATTCAATGCATTCATCATTATGCCAGTTACAACACGCGAGCTGTTGATGTGACAAAAAGGGATGTTTAAAAGTCACGTTCGCACGGCTCTCAAGAAGCCTCGAATTGATGATGACGGTTGGCCGTCCCTGGGCTTCTCCCAATGTGCACCACTGGCCCCTAAAAATACTCCAATCCTTAGCTCCTTACTTCCTATCCTTCTTCAAACTTTAAGAAGCTCTCCTTACTTCTTTCTTGTGCTCGTTTTTTGCCCAGTTTTTTCTCTTCCCCTCTGAAATCTTTTAATAAAAATGGCGAAGACCTCCAGAACCGTTCCTCAAGGCGAGAAAGCTTCTTCATCTTCATAGTCGAGTAAGGTCAAGGCCGTAACGCCTCCTAGTCTTAAAGAATGCATGCCCGGACCTTGTGAGACATCCTTCGATTTTACGGTTGACAAGCCTTCTTCGAAATCGGGGCGGTGCGAACGCATGTCCTGATACGTTAGTTTGATAACCAACATCGAGAAGGTGAAGGCTGACTGTCGCTGGGGAGAGGCGATGCAGGTGGAAGTGCCCTCTCGGGAGGAAAATATAACGACACACAAACCCGGTTTCCTTAGCGTGTACACATATCCCTTTACCCTAGGTCCGATAGGACCATCCTCGCCATCAATAGACCCTGTAATCCTTGTCTTCTGCGGCCAGTACCGGGTGACTCTTGGCCAAATTCATCCATCATTCTGGCGCGTTGTTTACATGATTAGGCACTTTGCAAATATGGTCGAGGGGTTACCTTTTACCCTTGATCATCTGATTAGGATGTACAGCCCTCGACTTTACCGTGGCGGCCTGATTAAGCTTCAACGTCGGGCCCCGAAGGCTTTTTTTGCTTGTACCGATGAAAGCAAGGACAGGGGGTGGATGAGTCACTTTGTCCGAGTTAGGACTTCAGATTTAATTCCTGCTGAAAGGATGCCAGTCCCCGAGAAATGGAACATGGATCGTAAGTAGATACGTTGATTAACTATTTTTTCATTTCTTTGGACCATCTTCCCTCCTGAACTAACTTCTTTTGTTGGTGCAGCTGTTGAGTGGTACCCTAGTGCGGTTAAGGATCTTGCGGGCTGGGTTTGCCATCTCGATTTGATCTACCCATATGATAAGTGCGTATGGCGCGATCTGGCCAAGGACCAATGGGAAGCGAAAAACCACGGTAAGGTTTTTCTTCTATCGTACTTGAGCTCATTACAGTAGGTACTTCTCAACCGTATTCTCAGCCTTCGTAACTACCTTTTGCATTTATGCACCCATCGGGGAGGCGGACACCTCAAGTCCTGCCAAGGAGAAGAAGAGAAAGGGAAAATTGTCGACTGAATCCTCGAAACCGAAAAAGGCAAAAGCTCAAAATCCTAAGGTTGATTCAGCGGCCTTGACTTCGGAAGCAGTGGAGGGTCTCCGAGCTGGGGGCGAAGAGGAGGATGACTCCCTGCATTTGCTCGGGGAAGGAGAAAGTGTGTCTATCTTGGTCTTGCTGGGCCGATGGCTGTTGAGCCAAAGGCTTTTAAACTTGATGTTGTTGATGTTGTTCCACCTCGGACCGAAGAGGCTCTCAAGGGCAGATCAGATAACGCCCCTAAGCCGGTCGGTGACCAAGACTTTCCTCGACCCGAGGGGCTTTTGGCAAATGAGTTAGGAGATCCCAGCTCTGAGGCCCCTCAAAGGCAAGGGAAGGCCCCGATCAATCCAATCAGAGTTATTAGCCTGGGTGGTTCTCCGTTGGGTCCGGCATTATCTCCGAGGGAGATACAGGATGTCCAAAATAGAAAGGCTTCCGATGCCGGGGCATCCCTCATGGGGAATGACTTGTTTGAAGGACTTTTTACCAGGGTCGAAGAAAATCCCGAACCCAACGCCTCGCTTATCCTCAAAGAAGTCAAAAGGCTATGCAAATAGGTGATCCGTCGTCGATTGCGCTTTGGGTTTCAATCCTTATCATTACTGATTTTGTTCTTTGATTCTTTCAGGCCATATAATCCGGCCGTTGCTTAGTCACAAGCTGAGTCTACTCGTTATGAGGAAGAATGTAGGAGGCTCTCATTAGAGGCTGAAGAGCTCAGAGCCCTTTTAGAAAAAAAGGGAGGAAGAACTTCATGACCTGCGAGCCCATTCGTAGGCGGTGTCTCGAGAGCGGACTGATCTTGCAGAGCAGTTACAGTCTCTATATGATTTTTTTCATGCCAGTCCGACTTTGGCGCCTAACATTTTGGGTCAATTTTTGCAGCTTGAGAAAAAAGATGCCCTGATGAGGGAAGGGCTCGGAGCCAGGGATACTGAGATTTTAGGACTCAAGAAGTGCGTTGATGAGCAACCTCTGAGAGAGATGCACTTCAAGATAGGTTGACCTCGGCTGGGCGTCATCTTCGAGACACAAGGGCAGATAGTAGTAAGTATAAGGATCTCCATGCCGAAGTGGTCGCCGCGCTATCCGTAGCCAAATCCGAACACGACGAGCTTATGTCCTCGTATTGAAAAGATGCTGCTGCTGCAAATGCTCGGGCCAGGAAGGTCTCTAAGAATGCCAAGTTTGAACTGGCTCGAGCCCTGGAGCGGGCTCGGTTAGAGTCTCGAGACAGGCTCTCGAGGATGTATATGCAGGGGGCATTGATTTGCTGCGGAGATGGAGAAGCTGAAGGCCTTAGTGGAAGAGTCAACGGCCTCGGCTTACCGTCCGATGAGGACTTCGAACTGTGGCTCGAATGAGCGATGGAGATGAGAGTCCCGAGGGGANNATGCCGATTAAGTATCCGCCATTTCATCTAGAATCTCACAAGCTTCCGCATATGGTGTTGTCATGAAATTTCCACCGGCAAGTTGGTTGACCACGCATTGATTTGGTAGTATTGATCCCCCTGTAGAAAGTTTGTTGAATCATACCCTCCGTCATGTCATTGTTTGGGAACTCTTTCACCATAGTTCGGTACCTCTCCCATATCTCATGAAAAGGCTCATTGGGTTCTTGTTGAATGCTAGAATCTCGTCTCTAAGAGTATCCATATGCCCGGGAGAAAAGAACTTGGAAATAAATTTCTCTACCAGTTCATCCCATGTATGGATAGAATGGTTTGGCAATCTATCTAACCAATCCAAGGCTTTCCCTTGTAGAGATAATGGAAAGCCTTGGATTGGTTAGGAGATGGATCTCGTTGATGGTTCTCGATTAAGAGTTTTCTCGAACTAACCTTTGGACTTAGCTACTGGGGGTGTTCGTTCGATCATTTGAAAATAAGGATAGCCTTTAGGCTTTTACAAATAGTCTCCGAGCGAGGACTTACTCGAACTCGGGCAGCCTTTGGGCTTAATAGTCGAGCGAGCGTCTGTTCATACTCGAAGTAAGGATAGTCCTGAGGAATTATGAGTAGTCTCCGAGTGGGAACTCGTGTAGCCTTTGGGCTTACTAGTCGAGCGAGCATTTGCTCGAACTCGAAGTAAAGATAGCCCTGAGGCTTTATGAATAGTCCCCGAGTGAGAGCTGGCTCGAACTCGGGTAGACCTTTGGCTTAATAGTCAAGCGAGCGTTCGCTCGAACTCAAAGTAAAGATAGACTTGAGGCATTTTAGGCTGGCCCTTAGGCTCTTACACGTTGGCGCTTAGGCGCTTTCTAGAGTTGGGTCGAAGCGACCTCTGATAGTGGCTATTACGTTTTTCCCTCTAGTTTTGGCTAGAGTATTTGATTTAGTCGTCCGTTGGCTATTGTTTATGTTCGTACCGTCTTCGTTTGACTAAACTAAAAGTAACGTAACCCTCGTAATTT
>NW_017673335.1:62947-125527 GCF_001879085.1 Nicotiana attenuata
TTTCTGATAGAGGTATTGTGGGAAGCCAACTGTGCATCCGAATCCGCATTCTTCTTCATCATCTATTCGAACATCATTTCGATTCTACCCATATCATTACCCGAAGAACTAGGACCTTGAGAAGGGAAAGGGGGTGAACTGTTTGGTTGTTGGTACATTGAGGGCCTTTGAAAGCCTTGCCCCCGGTTTCCTTGGTTCCCATTGTTCCATCCACCTTGATTGTTATTGTTGCCCCAATTGTTATTATTACCATTCCAATTCCCTTGGTTGCGTTGATTGTTGTTCTAATTACCCCAGTTGTTGTTAGGATTGTTGTTCCCCTAATTACCACTATTTTGTTGTTGATTGCCCTGGGGTCGCCACTGTTGTTGGTTGGAAGAGTTGCCTTGTTGGCCTTGAAAATTATTCACATATTGTACCTCTTCATTTTGCTCATTATAGCCATCATTTTGAAACCCATCATAATCATCATCAAATTGCTCAGAATTTCCTTGGTTTTGTTGCCTTCTTTGCCTTCTCTTGTTGACAAGCATATTAACACCCTCCATGGCATTCACTTGGCGAGGATTTTGGACTTGTTGCAACTGTGCCTTAGCCAATTGGTTCATAGTAGTTGTCAACTCCGCTATAGCTTGCCCATGGTCGTGTAATTCCTTATGCAAATGAATAACCGTAGGGTCACCTTGAGGAACATTGGCTCTACTTTTCCATGCGGAGGATGTATCCGCCATCTCATCAAGCATGGCACAAGCTTCATCATACGTCAATTTCATAAAATTACCCCCAGCGAGTTGATTGACTATGCATTGATTTGTAGTATTGATGCCCCGGTAGAAAGTTTGTTGCAACATATTCTCCGTCATGTCATTATTGGGGCATTCCTTCACCATTGTTCTATACCGCTCCCAAATCTCATGCAAAGGTTCCGTGGGCTCTTGTTTGAAGGCCAATATCTCATCTCGAAGTGCCGCCATGTGCCCGGGTGAGAGAAATTTAGCAATAAACTTATCCGCCAACTCATCCCAAGTTGTGATGGAATGGTTGGGGAGTCTCTCTAGCCAATCCAATGCTTTCCCCCGAAGTGAGAATGGGAAAAGCCTCAACCTAAGAGCATCCTCGGACACATTCGTCTGCTTGCTCCCCCAACATGTATCCCCGAACCCTTTGAGATGTTTGTAGGCATTTTGATCCGCAACGCCCGTGAAATACCCACGCTGCTCAAGTAAGGTCAACATCACATTGGTTCTCTGAAAATTGCCCGCCCGGATTCTGGGTGGGACAATAGCACTTGCATAGCCTTGGTTTGGTAGCACCCGAGGAATCGCTCTTGGAGGTGGCGGAGGAGGGTCTGGAATATTTTTATTAGCATTGGCCTGGCGGCCTCTTCGTGGTCCGGGAGGTACAAGAGGCACCTCATCCTCTCCAATTTCATCAACCTCCTCCCCCGCAAGCACGTTTCCAAGAGGGTCATTAGCATTTAAAGCCATTTGGTACCTGAAGTATTCACACACACAAATTGGTAACAAAGAAGGAAAGAAGAAAAACACACAAAACTAACTAAATAGATAGCCAAAATCGTTAGCTCCCCGGCAACGGCGCCAAAAAGTGATCGCTGCCAACTCCGCACTACTAATAAGTAAAAAGAGAGGGTCGCAATAGCTTTTACCCGATTTTTGGGTCGGGATCGATATCCACAGAGAGCTAGGATTGGAATCGAGTATCTATCTAGTTTAGGATTGCGTATGTGTTCCTAATTACACTTCTCATCATTTTTGGGGGTTTTCTTTATAATTCTACTTTTAACAAACTACAAATGGAAATTACAACTAAATTATACTAAGAGTTATATGCTACGTGTTGTTCAAATAGTTTAAAGGGCACTAGGGTAGTGACTACCGCCTAGGTGGTCAATTGACGGGTACTTGAATCTAAGGCACATTTGACATATTTGGGGAGTATGTTATAACCGTTGCACGACTTTGCCCACTCTACACCTCTCGGTGGTTCAAGTGATTTTGCCCGAATTGGCTTTCTCAAGACCAATTGGGTATGCCAATTTGCACAAGCAACTTAGGGTTCAATTCGGGTATTACTCTCTCGAGGTTTTACCCTTTAACTGGGGCTATCAATCTCTTGAGTACGCCCCAATTCATTGTTGGACCAATCTCGGAGACTTAGGCTCTCTTTCTCAAGAAGAGCTCAAGTCAACTCAACACAAACTAGTGTTTGCAACCACTAATTCATAACTTAACCATGAAATTGGCCGAAATAACAAACACCCATAGACAATTTAGCCCTAAAATGCAAGACCCATCAATTACCCACACTAGGATTGAGCCACAACCCTAGTTACGGGGTCTAGCTACTCATATTTAGAGAAGAAAAGCAAGAAATAGATGAAGATAAACACATATTAATTAATTGCTAAGCTAGATACAAAGATTCAATGATGAAAAGTAAGTAAAAATGCCCAAAATGGCTAAGAAAAGTCGTCTCACGAGTGCAACTTATGTATTAGAATATCTGATACCCTAAAAATGGAAAAAGAATCTATTTATACTAAGATGAAAAATCTGGACAAAAATGCCCTCGGGGGGTTAGTGCGGACCGCACAAAATGGACCGCGGTTCGCACTAGGCTTTGGTCTTTAAATTTGATCTCTCTAAACTTGGGCTTCGCGGACCGCACAGAATTGACCACGGCTGCTGAGGCTTCTAGTGCGGTCCGTACAAAGTTGACCGCTGACTGCACAAACTTCAAACTTGAAAAATCATCCTCTCTGAATCATGGCACCGCGGACCGCAGAGAATGGACTGCGGCCGCGTTGCCTTTAGTGCGGACCGCACAAAATGGTGTGCGGCCGCACTGCCTTGAAGCCTGAAATTCAACTCTCTGAATCTCCCAGTACGAACCGCACAAAGTGGTGTGCGGCCGTACTGGGCCTGTTCTACTTGAGCTTGCCTTGTCTTTGGCACTTGTGCAAGTTTCACTCCTTTTGAGCCGATCTTTGACACTTTGTCACATTGTTGATTAAACCTGCAATCAAGCACAACTTGTAAGCCTTTTGGGACTATTTTGTATGAATATTTGATCAAAGTATAAGCAAGAAGGAGTATAAAATGCGTCAAAATCCCTAGTTATCAGGATCCCAAATCGGCATATGATGTGATCCCAGATGAAGTTGATGACTTCCTTTTCTCTATCTTCTCGAAGGCCTGTGCTTCCACCCATTTTGAGAAATAGTCAGTCATAAACAGAATAAATATGGCTTTACCTGGTGCCGTTGGTAGGGGGCCGACGATGTCCATCCCCCATTTCATGAATGGCCATGGTGATAAGACTGAATGTAGCTGTTCACCGGGTTGGTGGATCATCGATGCAAACCTTTGGCATTTATCACATCTTCGAACGAATTCCTTGGTGTCCTTCTTGATGTTGTCCCAATAGTAGCCTGCCCCGATCACCTTTCGAACAAAATTCGGCGCCGGAATGGTTTCCACAAGTGACTTCCTGAATTTCTCGAAGTATGTAATCGGTGTCCCCAGGTCCCAAGCATACAACTAGAGGTCCATAGAAGGTCCTTCTACATAGCGTTCCATTCTCGGCGAGTGAAAATCGAGCTGCTTTGGCTCGGAGGGCCCTCGACTCCTCTGGATCCGTGGGTAGCTTCCCGATCCTCAATTAGTCAATGTATTTGTTCCTCCAATCCATGTTAGACTTGTTGAGTTGACCTCAGCGTGTCCTTCTTCAATCACCAACTTGGATAGCTGGACAACGACCCCTAGGAGTATGTCATCTTCTTTGATGGAGGACCCTAGGTTCGCGAGCGCATCGGCCTCACTGTTCTGTTCTCGGGGAATATGGACCAGAGTCCATTCTTTGAAGCGATGCAATATGACCTGAAGTTTGTCCAAGTATCTTTGCATCCTGTCTTCTTGGACCTCGAAACTTCCATTCACTTGGTTAACTACCAGGAGGGAGTCGTATTTTGCTTCGACGATTTCTGCTCCTAGGCTCTTGGCAAACTTGAGACCTGCAATCATAGCCTCATACTCGGCCTTGTTGTTAGTGAATTTTGGTGTTTTTATAGATTGCCTAATCATGCCACCTGTAGGCGGCTTCAGAACGATGCCTAGCCCGGATCCTTTTACGTTCGAAGCTCTGTCGGTAAATAGGGTCCATACCCCCGATGATGTGCCCGCTTCTAGCAAGAGTTCTTTCTCTACCCCGGGCACGAGGGCAGGCATAAAATTAGACACGAAGTCTGCCAAAATTTGGGACTTGATAGTCGTCCAAGGTTGATATTCGATATCATACCCCCGAGCTCGATGGCCTATTTGGCCAATCTGCCCGATAATTCAGGCTTGTGCAAGATGTTTCGAAGAGGGTATGTTGTTAAAACACATATACGGTGGCATTAAAAATAAGGTTTTAGTTTCCGAGATGCACTTATTAATGCAAGAGCTAATTTTTCTAAGTGGGCATACCTGGTTTCTGCATCTCCCAGAGTCCGACTCACGTAATAAATAGGGAATTGCGTACCTTGTTCTTCCCGAACCAACACACCACTTATTGCTACTTTGGATACGGCTAGATATAAGTATAACGTTTCATCCTCTTTTGTGGTGTGGAGCAAAGGCGGACTCGAGAGATATCGCTTTAACTCTTCTAAAGCGTGCTGGCATTCTGGAGTCCACTCAAAGATATTTTTCTTTTTGAACAAGAAAAAGAAATGAAGACTCCGATCTGACGATGTTGATATGTACTGGCCTAAGGCTGCTATCCGCCCGATCAGGCGGTACACGACCTTCACATTGTTCACCACTGTGATTTCTTCAATGTCTTTGATTTTGTCGGGGTTGATCTCGATTCCCCTATTTGACACCATGAACCCCAAAAATTTGCCCGATCCTACCCTGAAGGCACACTTCTCGTGGTTGAGCTTCATGTTGTAACTTCTGAGAATATCCAATGTTTCTTGCAAATGAGTCAAATTATCCTCTGCGCGTAGGGACTTAACTAGCATGTCATCAATGTAAACTTCCATAGATTGACCTGTTTGATGTTCGAACATATTATTAACTAGGTGCTGGTATGTAGCTCTTGCATTTTTATCCCGAAGGGCATTACATTATAACAGTATGTACCATATTTTGTGATGAACGGAGTCTTTTCTCTATCCTCTAGGTTCATTTGAATTTGATTATACACGGAGTAGGCGTAGAGAAAAGTGAGGATCTCGTGGCCGGCCGTGGCATCGATCAAGCGATCGATGTTGGGAAATGGGAATGAGTTGGGGCATGCTTTATTCAAGTCTTTATAATCTATGCACATTCTTAATTTATTTTCTTTTTTGGGAACCACTACCACATTAGCCAACCATTCGAGGTATTTTACCTCCCTAATCGACCCTATTTTGAGGAGTTTTGTTACCTTGTCTTTGATGAACGCATGTATTACCTCGGATTGAGGCCTCCTGTTTTGCTTCACTTGTTTGAATCTGGGATCGACACTTAGTCGATGGGTGGTTATTTACGGCGGGATCCCTGTCATGTCTAAATGGGACCAAGCGAAGCAATCAATGTTGTTAATAAGAAATTGAATGAGTTTTTTCCTGAGTTCGTGGGTCAATCCCGTTCCCAGGTATACCTTTTGATCTGGAAGTTGCTCGATCAGGACAGGTTGCTCGAGTTCTTCGACCGTTGATTTTGTTGTGTCGGACTCCTCGGGGGAAACAAAGGTTTGAGGGGTGATGAATTCTTCTTCGTCATCCTCATTTGAGTGTTCATAGACCACCTGTTCCTCGGGGATTAATCTCTTTCCTAATTCGTCCTGAACGGGGATAGTCGATGCTGGTGTCATGTCGTTTACCGTGAACATCTCCTTAGCTGCATGTTGTTCTCCGTACACCATTTTTATACCGTCTCTTGTTGGGAATTTCATCATTTGGTGAAGAGTTGATGGTACCGCCCTCATGTTGTGTATGCACGGTATTCCAAGTAAGGCGTTGTATCTCATGTCACCTTCAATGATAGAAACTTGGTGTCCTGAACTGTGCCGGACACGGTGACTGGGATGATGATTTACCCCTTCGTTATCTCACTCGCCATGTTGAATCTATGAAGGATTCGAGAGGTGGACATGATTTGGTCGAGCAGTCTGAGCTCTTCCACCATCTTCGATCTTATTACATTGGCCGAGCTACCTGGATCCACGGGCACAAGTTTGATTTGAATGTTATTCCAAAGGAAAGAGATTACCACCGCATTATCATGTGGTTGGGACAAGGCCTCGATGTCTTCTTCTCTAACTATAAGGGCGTCCTCGGGTATAGAACTCCGAGTTTGTCTTTCTGCTGTGATGCCCGTTTGAACATGGGTCCCTGTGGGACGTCGGTTCCTCCGATGATCATGAGAATGATGTGTTCAGGCTCTTTTGGTCCGTTCTCTACATGAAGCCCAACACTGTTGCTTTCGTGTGCATTTGCTGAGTTAGACATTTTGCCTTGAAATTAAAGATTCTTGGACAAGAAAAAGTGTGAAGGGTAGCTTGTGTTTTCAGGAAACTAGCACCAAAACAATCACTATTATTTTTAGCCCCACGGTGGATGCCAAACTGTTTACCTTGAAAATGGTAACTATAATTATATTTTATTTTGTGGTTCTAAATATACGTGATTTATCTTAATACTAGTTGTTAGGCAATGGATGCTAAGTGTGAGTAAAGAAAATAAGAAATGCAAACCAATAAGGTCACAAGGTTGGGCCTCGAGCTAGCTGGAGCAAGGTCTCGAGGTCTAGACAGGCTAATAGCTACGAACGATCATTGATAAAGATGGCCTTTTGCGGTTAATGATGAGCAATAAATGAAGAAGAATAATGAACAATGAAAGGATAAGCAATAAATGTGAAGAACAGTAGTGTTAGCAAAGAGAGCAGAGAATGTTGTATTGTATTCAATGTGTTGTGTAATAATGCGGATCCCCTTATAAAATGACCAGGGTCCCCTTTATATGGGGGGGGGGGGGGAGGGAATCTTTCTATAGTACACGTCTAATCATGATAGGGAGATACGATTAGTACACCTGTATAATGGCTCAGTATAGATTTGTACTGCCATTTGCAGGCTTTGTCAGTCCTCATCACGTGTCTTCAGAAGCTTTCCGCCTTTTCATAACGGTCATCATTTTACATGTTGCCTCAAGGTGCGTCACAGTGAGTCTTCGATATGCCATGCCGAGGCAAGTGCTTCGAGGACAAGCCTCGGGCTGTACTTCGATCCTGTCGAGGCCGGTCTTGGAAACATCATCAAAGCCTTAAAATCGGGCCTCGTTGATTTTAACCGTATACAAGTCTTCAAGTTTCAAAGCTTTCCAAATTCGATCAAAGTTTTCAAGCCTCAAAGCTCTCCAAATTCGAGCAAAGTTTTCAAGTTGCAAAGCTCTTTGAATTCGAGCAAAGACTCAAATCGAAATCTCTTAAAAGTCAAGCAAAGATTAGTCGCAAACCTCTTTAAATTTGAGCCAAACTTCAACTTGCAGAGCTCTTCAACTTTGAGCAAAATATTCAAGACACGAAACTCTTCAAATTCGAGCCAAACTTCAAGACGTAAAGCTCTTCAAATTTGGCAAAGTCTTCAAGTTGTATAGCTTTTCAAACTCGAGCAAAGTGTTCAAGTTGCAAAGATCTTCAACTTTGACCTAAAATTTCAAGTCACGAAGCTCTTCAAATTCGAGCAGAACTTCAAGTTGCAAATCTCTTCAAAAATGAGCAAGTCTTGAAGTTGCGAAGCATTTCGAACTTTAAGCAAAATCTTCAAATTACTATGCTCCTGAACGCACGAGCCTAAACTGCATGTCATGAAGTTCTTTAAATTTGAGCAAAATCTTCAAGTTAAAATGCTCCTGGACGTACGAGCCTAAACTGCACGTCATGAAGCTCTTCAAATTTGAGCAAAAATTTCAAGTCGCAAAGCTCCCTAAAATAGGAGCTTAAACTGCAAGTTACTACACTCCTTAATGCAAGAGCATAAACTGCATGTTACTCCTGGTCAGCAAGAATATCAACTGTGTATGGCCCAAAAACAAAAGTCCGCTAGGTCGAAAAAACTCAAAAGAGGCGGCCTAGGAAAAAGTTAGGACATAAAAAATAAAAATAAAAAATAAATTCTGAACTACGACATGACTTGATCCTCTTTATCGAGGTACGTAGGCAGCTTAGAGTTTCATTCTGAGTTCAGTAGCATAATTTTAAAAGATATATATTACCCAATCGTTATTCGAGGGGAGAATGATAGAATATAATCCACTTGATTAGAACTTAAAAATCAGGCTTACACGAACTTCGTGCCTTACTGAAGATTGGTGGTCCAATGGGGGCATGGCTCCATAGCAAATTGGCATCTCCGATTGACGGATGTAGACTTTTAGTAGAAGGCCAAATCTTCAATTTGAAGCCCTCAAGTTCGCCGGTCTTCAAGTTGAATTATATATGCCCTCCAAATCTTCAAGTATGTCGCTCTTCAAGTTAAATTTTGCAAAGTCCACCATCCTTCAAGTTGAAGTCTGCAAGTCCGCCAGTCTTCAACTCGAAGTATTCAAGCCCTCCAAGTCTTCAAGTCTGTCGGTGGTTAATTTGAAGTCCTCAAGTTCGCCAGTTTTCAAGTTGAATTATATAAGCCCTCCAAATCTTCAAGTATGTCGCTCTTCACGTTGAATTCTGAAAGTCCACCGCCCTTCAAGTTGAAGTCTAAAAGTCCGCCAATCTTTTGGTTGAAGTATTCAATCCCTCCAAGTCTTCATGTCCGTCGGTCTTCAATTTGAAGTCCTCAAATTCGCCAATCTTTAGGTTGAATTATTTAAGCCCCACAAGTCTTAAAGCTGAAATCTTCAAGCCTAATAATTTTTCAAGTTGAAGTAAAAGTCCACGGCTCTTTAATTTGAAGCATCAAAGTCCACCAAAATTTTAAGCCAGTCAAATCTTCAGATTTGTTGGTCTTCAAAGTCCGCCAAGCCTTCAAGTTGAAGTTTTCTGATTTTCCAATGTTAAGGTGGACATGTTAGTCTCTTCGCGAGTTTGTCCTTAAAAGGAACTATAATTCTTCAATCCTAAGGTGGACGTTGAAGTCCCTTTGTACCTTAACTTGTCCTCTTCGTGGATTAGATCCTGCTATATGTTGTCATGTATTTGATACTTCTATATGTTGTCATCGATTTGATACTTCTATATGTTGATATGGATTTATCCGTCTGTATGGTGATGGAGATTTGTCCTGGAGATTTGTCCATCTATATGGTGATGGAGATTTGTCCGTCTATATGGTGATGTGGATTTGTCCATCTATATATGGTGTAGATTTGTTCGTCTATATGTTGGTATGGACTTATCCATCTATATGGAAATGTGGATTTATCCGTCTATATGTTGCGAGGGATCTATCGTCTTATATTCTGTTGTGGACTTAATCATCTATATGCCGTCATGGATTTGTCCTTCCATATGATGTTGAAGATTTGTCCTTCTAGTTGTTTCCACAAAGTTTTCCTTCTATGTGCGTCTGACCTTGTTGACGAAGATATCCCCATTGCCTACAACAACAAAAAGAAGGTAGAAAAAAAAAATACAAGTACAAGAAAGATGGTTACCTGCTAAGGCCTGTTAAATTCAAAAATTGAGTTCAAAGTATTTCCCAGAACAATCTGGCATGATTCGGGCCATGATTTTTGGTGATCTATGAGTGTAGGTTCCACCAATTAAAACGGTTTTCATTTCTGACATTCCAACATCGAGATATAAAACTTTTGGTGAAGTCGTACAAATCTGAAACCGTTGACGTGTTAGAATGTAGAGCCAACTTCAAAAATATCATCTAAAATGATCCTGTAAGCGTACAATTCGTAATTTTTGATATGTTAGAGATCTTGAACTCTAGTTTCTGATCAATCAAACGGTTTGCAATTCCTAGGTCCCTACATCAAGATATAAAACTTTTGATGAAGCCGCAATAATCTGAAATGGTCGGCACATTAGAATATAGAGCCGATTTCAAAAAACCATCTGGAACGATCTTGATTGTGTTTAACTCTGAATTTCGGATATGTTGTAGATCTTGAACTCTAGTTTCTGATAAATCAAATGGTTTGTGATTCTGAGATTCCTACATGAAGGTAAATTTTTTTTGGTGAAGTCGCACAAATCTGAAACAAATGGCGCATTAGAACATAGAGCCGACTTCAAAAAATCATCTGGAACGATCCTGAATGTATTTAACTCTGAATTTCGGATATGTTGTAGTTCTTGAACTCTAGTTTCTGATAAATCAAACGGTTTGTGATTCCGAGGTTCCAACATCAAGATATAACAGTTTTGGTGAAGTTACACAAATCTAAAAATATTAGCATGAAAGAAATTAAGGTTAACTTCGAAAAATCATCTAGGGTGATCTGCGAAAATTCTCATTCTAAATTTCTGATATATTCTAGAACTAAAAGTCTAGCTTCTATAGAATCGAACAGACAGTGATTTGGACTTTTCTACAGCAATATATTATTTTTATACCACAGGATGTACTGGCTGTAAAAGGGTGATGAAAATTAAAAAGAAAAGAAGAAGAAGTTACCTTCAACTCTTCCAAGCGTCAAAGGCAGATTCAAACTCTCTTGTAACACCGATTCTGGGCTCTAAGACTTCTACCGGATCCCTATTTATAAATAAATAGTGGAGGTGCTTTAAGTCCTAATGTGATACAAACTGTGGCAGTTATAGGAGTCCAAGAAGGTTTACGTATCCTAGTTCAACTGAAAGGTTAAAGAGGTGTCACAAGTCCTTATTTTAGCCAAAATGGTTAAAGAATTTTTGGAGGCCCACGTGACTACATAGAAAAGTAATACTCCACTTTGTTTGTGGCCATTAAATTTTGCACATAAAAAATTACTCCATGAACAAATACCTCGTGGTATTCACACAAATGGAGTACTAAATATTGTATGTCATTTTTTTTTGATGAAAAAATGTCAAACATTTGAGAAAGAAGATCTCTTCTTGGTTAAACAAATATAGCTAAGGAGGTCCAAGAAACTCTTAAATGGTTCTTTTGGCAGTATATCCCCATGAATAAGGATACTCGTGCAAGCTTGGTTGAAAAAGTTATGGCAAACTACTCTTGGGAATAATTACTCTGAAGTAGTGCATGGACCAACAAAAAGGGATCTTGGAAAGAAAGATATTCTACTTCAAGCCTCGTCTTGGAAGTGCAACAAATCTACACCCCGACAAGTCTTAAAGCAGGGGGCATTTGTAGGCATATAAATTTTATTAAAATTAAATCCATAAAATAATTTGGATTATATTTTAAATTCAAGATATATTGGTCCAAATAAATACAATGGGCTAATATAATTGAATTAATTATATAAGTCCAATATATATGGATTTAATAAATAAGTCTTAATCCATTGGGCTACCCCATTTAATTGGGCTAAAGTGATCAGCCCCCTTCATTAAGCCCAAGATGTCATCTTCCTGGAGGCCCAGTTTGGTCCACGTGTCAAATAACGTGGCACACCATGCCAAACAGAAGAGTCATTGGGATCATTCCACGTGTGAAAATGACAAGGCATGCCGAGTCAAATTAGATGGCGAATGAAACCGTGCCACATGTGCAAATGAGATGTTCTGGCTAATCAAATGCAGCCTTGTCACTCTTCAATCTTATTGGTCGGAAAGAGTTTGTTCTTATCATCACTCTTCCCTCCCACAACTATAAATAGGGTCTTCATAACCCAGAAAAGACACAAGAAGTTATAACAAGAAGACACAAGGGAGCTCGTGGATCAAAAGCCACAATTCTCTGCAAATTGCTAGTGTTCAAGCATTGAAGCACTTCAAAACAAATTTGAAATATTCAAGATCAAGAACGAAGTCAAATTAAATACAAGGCGTTCAAGATCAAGACGACTTTTTCGTGATACAATTCGTGGCAACAATCAAAGTGTTCGCGACGGATAAAACAAATTCAAGATTAAGCTCAAAGGCCCTTGAATTTATATTGAAAAAGTAGAATCAGACGAATCATAGAGATTGTAAAACTCAAATATTGAAAATCAAATACGATTGTTGCAATATTTTTCCATCTCGATTATTTCTCGACGCAAATTTATTGCCTAGAAATTATAACGCTCCTTAATGCACGAGCTTAAACTGCAATTTATAATGCTCCTCAAAGCACGAGCCTAAACCGCAAGTTGTAATGCTTCTTGGCACATGAGTTTGTATTATATATCATGAAGCTCCCCAATTTTGAACTAAATCTTTAAGACGTAAAGCTCTTCAAATTCGAGCAAAGTCTTCAAGTTACAAAGCTCTTCAAATTCGAGCAAAGACTTAAGTCGAAAGCTCTTCAATGTTGAGAAAAGACTTCAAGTCGCAAAGCTTTTAAAATTAGAGCCAAACTCTAAGACATAAAGCTCTTAATGTTTGAGCAAATTCTTCAAGTTGCAAATCTCTTCAAATTCGAGCAAAGACTCAAGTTGAAAGCTCTTCAAAATAGAGAAAAGGCTTCAAGTCACAAAACATTTCAAATTAGAGCCAAACTTTAATACGTAAGACTTTTAAAATTTGAGCAAAGTCTTCAAGTTGTAAATCTCTTCAAATTCGAGCAAACTGTTCAAGTTGCAAAGCTCTTCAAATGTGAGCTAAATATTCAAGTACTGAAGCTCTTGAAATTCCAGCGGAACTCCAAATTTTATGCTAAATCTACAAGTTGCAATGCTTCTGGACGTACGAGCCCAAACTGCACGTCATGAAGCTCTTCATATTTGAGCAAAATCATCAAGTTGCAAAGTCCCTAAAATACGAGCTTAAACTACAAGTTACTATGCTCCTTAAAGCAAGATCATAAACTGCATGTTACTCCTGGCCAGCAAGAGTATAAACTGTGCATGGCCCAAAAACAAAAGTCCTCTAGGTCGAAAAACCTCGGACAAGGCGGTATAGGCAAAATTTAGGACAAAAAAAAATCCACCCATTCTGAACTACGGCATGAGTTGATGATCTTCATCGAGGTACGTAGGCAGCTTAGAGTTTCATTTTGAGTTCAGTTGCATAAGTTCAAAAGATACATATTATCCCAATCGTTATTCGAGGGAACAATGATGGAATTGGAACTTAAAAATCAGGATTACATGAACTTTGTGCATTACTGAACATTGGTGGTCTAATGGGGGCAAGCCTCCATAGCAAATTGGCATCTCCGACTAATGGATGTAGACTTTTAGTAGAAGGCCAAATCTTCAATTTGAAGTCCTCAAGTTCGCCTGTCTTCAAGTTGAATTATATAAGCCCTCCAAATCTTCAAGTATGTCTCTTTTCAAGTTAAATTTTTCAAAGTCCATCATCCTTCAAGTTGAAGTCTGCAAGTCAAAGTATTCAAGCCCTCCAAGTCTTCAAGTCTGTCGGTGGTCAATTTGAAATCCTCAAGTTCGCCAGTCTTCAAGTTGAATTATATAACCCCTCCAAATCATCAAGTATGTCGCTCTTCAAGTGGAATTCTGCAAGTCCACCGCCCTTCAAGTGGAAGTCTAAAAGTCTGCCAATCTTTAGGTTGAAGTATTCAATCCCTCCTAGTCTTCATGTACGTCGGTCTTTAGTTTGAAGTCCTCAAATTCGCCAATCTTCAGGTTGAATTATTTAAGCCCTACAAGTCTTAAAGCTGAAAATTTTCAAGCCTAATAATTTTTCAAGTTGAAGTAAAAGTCCATGGCTCTTCAAGTTGAAGCTCAAAGTCCATCAAATTCTCAAGCCCGTCAGATCTTCAAATTTCTTGGTCTTCAAGTTGAAAAATCTTCAAAGTCCGCCAAGCTTTCAAGTTGAAGTTTTCTAATTTTCCAATCTTAAGGTGGACATGTTAGTCTCTTTGCACCTAAAGTTGGTCTGTTCGCGAGTTTGTCCTTAAAAGGAACTATAGTTCTTCAATACTAAGGTGGACGTTGAAGTCCCTTTGCACCTTAAGTTGTCCTCTTCATGGATTTGATCCTGCTATAAGTTGTCTTGGATTTGATACTTCTATATGTAGTCATGGATTTGATACTTCTATATGTTATCATGGATTTGATACTTTTATATGTTGTCATGGATTTATCCGTCTATATGGTGATGGAGATTTGTCCGTCTATATAGTGATGGAAATTTGTCCGCGTATATGGCTATGTGGATTTGTCCATCTCTATGTTGGTGTAGATTTGTCCGCCTATATGTCGGTATGGATTTATCCGTCTATATGGTAATGTGGATTTGTCCATCTATATGTTGCGAGGTATCTATCTTCTTATATGTTGTTGTGGACATGATCATCTATATGCCGTCATGGATTTGTCCTTCCATATGATGTTAAAGATTTGTCCTTCCTTTTTTGCCACAAATTTTTCCTTCTATGTGCGTCTAACCTTGTTGACGAAGTTATCCCCATTGTCTACAACAACAAAAAGAAGGCAGCAAAAAAAAAAAAAATACAAGTACAAGAAAGTTGGTTACCTGGTAAGGCGTGTTAGATTCAAAAATTCAGTTCAAAGTATTGCCTAGAACAATCTGGCATGATCCGGGCCATGATTTTTGGTGCTCTCTGAGTCTAGGTTCTACCAATTAAAACGGTTTTCAATTCCGACATTCCAACATTGAGATACAAAAGTGTAATGACCCGACCAGTCATTTTTTGGAATTTAAGCCCCGATCCCCTATTAACTGCTTTCCCCAAGTTTAGTTCTGCTATTTCGATTTGCCCGGATGTTTGGTTTTGAGCTTCAGAGAGTTTTGGGACACTTAGTCCCTAAATGAGAGCTTAAGTGTTGGAAAGTTAACCGTAGTCGGAACAGTGTGAAAACGGCCTCGGAATGGGAATCTGATGGTTCCGTTAGCTCCGTTAGGTGACTTCGGTTTTAAGGGCGTGGTCGGATTGTGTTTTGGAGGTCCGTAGCTAATTTAGGCTTGAAATGCCGAAAGGTCGAATTTTAAAGTTTCTGGTTCAATAGTGAGATTTTGATCCGAGGGTCGGAATGGAATTCCGAGAGTTGCAGTAGTTCCGTTATGTCATTTGGGATGTGTGTGCAAAATTTTAGGTCATTCGGACGTGGTTTGGTTGGGTTTTTGATCAAAAGCGGAATTCAGAGGATTTTAGAAACTTAGGCTTGAATCCGATGTGTTTTGGTTATTTTGATGTTGTTTGGAGTGTTTTGAAGATTGGTACAGGTTTGAATAAGGTATTAGGTGATGTTTGTGCTTTTGGTTGAGGTCTCGGGGGCCTCGGGGTGATTTCAGATGGTTAACGGGGAGTTGAGGAAATGTAGCAGTTGTTGTATTTTTTCTTGCTGCTTCTGGTATTTTGGCATCTGCGGTTTGGGGACTGCAGATGCGGCGCCGCAGAAGCGGCTAAGGAGACCGCAGAAGCGGATTTTTGCCTTTCCTCCAGGTTTCGCAGATGAGGAAGGAATACCGCAGAAGTGGTGGCGCATCTGCAAAAGGGTAATCGCAGATGCGGATTTCTGGTCAATTAATGAAAGTCGCAGATGCGACTAAGTCTCCGTAGAAACGGGACCGCAGATGCGGTCCCAGGGCCGCAAATGCGGAATTAGCTGGGCTGAAAATATAAATAGTTGCCTTCGCGAAATTGAGCCATTCTTTCACCATTTTCATCTGGGTTTGAAGCTTTTGAGAGAGATTTTTGAGGAAAACAAAGGGGAATCACTTGGAGGTAACGTCCTTGACTTCATAACTCGTTTTTTATGCGATTAAAAACCTAATTAGTGATGAGAAATTTGGGAAAAATGGGTAATTAGGGCTTGAGTTTAAGAGGCCTTTAAATGAGGATTTGAGGGGTCGTTTGGACCCCGATTTTAGTGTTCATGTTATGTATAGACTCGCGAGAGTACGATCTAAAAACGTAAATTTTACCCAATTCCGAGACATGGGCCTGAGGGGCATTTTGGTCATTTTACCTAATTTCGCATAATAGCTTAGAATTTAATTATAAAATCAGTTGCTTTAGGTGTTATTTACATTTATGAATCTTAATTGAATAGATTTGGGCCATTTGGAGTCGGATACTCGTGGCAAAGGCGTGGTTTCGGGTTGACTTGCACTTGTTTAGGATTGATATTGTGGTAATTGAAATGCCTCGTACGTGAGGTGACGAGCGCGTACTTGTGCTAATTGTTGGAAATCCGGTTTTTTGCTTTAAAGATAGCCTTGAATTGTGTTCTTCCTTTTCTTGCTTACACTATTTGGACATTAAACCCGCTGTAGCTTAGAGAAACATGCCTACTAGACTAAATTGCTCTATCTACCTTAACTGCCTTAATTGTATTACGTGAATCATGCTAGGTTAGGATTACCTGCTTCACTTTGATATGAAATTGATTGGATTGAATTGTTGTTGTTGCTGTGCATTAACTTTGGGACTACGGAACGGTATTCCGAGAGATCCCTCTGCACTTTTACTTTGGGACTACGGGACGGTATCCCGGAAGCTCCCCTGTATGTTTACTTTGGTACTACGAAATTTCATCCCGGGAGATCCCCATGCACATTTATGAGTTGGACTACGGAACTACACCCGGGAGATCCACTAGAGATGATATTTATATTTGGGGACTACAAGACAGTATCCTAGGAGATCCCCGGTTGTTATCTAGGAGCTGAGTTGTGTTCCCTTACTGTGTTTTACTTGCCTCTATGATAGTTGTTGCTGTCCTTTATATCTTGTGTTATTTATTTACACTGTTAAACCTTATATCTTATTTAACCTTAGTAGGGACCTGACCTCTCTCGTCACTACCCAACCGAGGTTAGGCTTGGCACTTACTGAGTACTGCTGTGGTGTACTCATGCCCTTCCTGTCATGTTTATCACGTGCAGATCCAGGTACCTCTACTCAGGCTTAGCATTCTTGAGGCGAGGCGATTCTATGGGACTTCGAGGTATATCTGCCGCGTCCTTAGACCGAGGAGTCTCTTTCTATTCCTGCATCTAGTATTTAGCCCTTCTGTACTTATGTTTTTGATTAGACATTCCGGAGATTACAGCTATGTAGTGTTTTCTCAGCTTGTGGATCCGTGAGTTTCCGGGTTTTAGGATAGTGTATCAGATTTTGAAAGTTGTGTGTATATGCCAAGCAGTATTTAAATACTATTTCTTTCAGTTGTTCGGCTTTTGATTATTTATTCTGCAAGATTAGTTGTTTTCTGCATTTGCTAGGCTTACCTAATCGTAGAGACTAGGTGCCGTCACGATAGTTCACGGAGGGCGAACTGGGGTCGTGATAAAAAGTTTTGGTGAAGCTTGGATAATCTAAAACTGTTGGCACATTAGAATATAAACATGACACAAAAAAAATTCATCTACAACGATCCGGAAAGTGTTTAATTCTGAATTTTTGATATGTTGTAGATCTTGAACTCTAGTTTCTGAGGAATTAAACGATTTGCAATTCCGAGGTTCCTACATCAAGATACAAAACTTTTGGTGAAGTCGCACAAATCTGAAACTGATGGCGCGTCAGAATATAGAGCCGAATTCAAAAAATCATCTGGAATCATCCTGAATGTCTTTAACTCTGAATTTTGGATATGTTGTATATCCTGAACTCTAGTTTCTGACAAATCAAATGATTTGCGATTCTGAGATTCCTGCATCAAGATATAAAACTTTTGGTGAAGTCGCACAAATCTAAAACTGATGGCACGTCAGAATATAAAGCCAACTTCAAAAAAGTTATCTAGAACGATCGTGAATGTGTTTCACTCTGAATTTTGGATATGCGGTAGATCTTGAACTCTAGTTTCTGATAAATTAAATGTTTGCAATTTCGAGATGCCTACATCAAGATATAAGACTTTTGGTGAACTTGCACAAATCTGAAAATATCAGCATCACAGAAATAAGGTTAACTCGAAAAATTATCTAGGGTTATCCATGAAGATTCTAATTCTAAATTTCAGATATGTTCTAGAACTAAAAGTCTAGCTTCTATAGAATTAAACAGACCATAATTTGGCCTTTTCTATAGCAAGATATCAATTTTACATCACAAGAGTACTGGCTGTAAAAGGATGACGAAAATTGAAAAGAAAAGAAGAAGTTACCTTCAACTCTTCCAAGCGTCAAAGGCAGATTCAAACTCTCTTGTAACACCGTTTCTGGGCTCTAAGCCTTCTAACGGATCCCTATTTATGAATAAATGGTGGAGGTATATTAAGTCCTAATGTGATACAAACTGTGGCAGTTATAGGAGTCCAAGAAGGTTTAGGCATCCTAGTTCAACCGAAAGGATAAAGAGGTCTCACAAGTCCTTATTTAAGTCAAAATGGTCAAAGAATTTGTGGAGGCCCACGTGACTACATGAAAAAGTAATACTCCACTTTGTTTGTAGCCATTAAATGTTCCACATAAAAAATCACTCCATGATTAAATACCTTATGATATTCACACGAATGGAGTACTTAATATTGTATGTCATTTTTTTGAATGAAAAAATGTCAGACATTTGAGAAAGAAGATCTCTTCTTGGTTAAAAAATATAGCTAAGGAGGTCCAAGAAACTCTTAAATGGCTCTTTTGGCAGTATATCCCCATGAATAAGCAAGGATACTCATGCAAGCTTACTTGAAAAAGTTATGGCACACGACTCTTGGGAATAATTACTCTAAAGTAGCGCATGGACCAACAAAAAGGGATCTTGGAAAGAAATATATTATAGTTCAAGCTTCGTCTTGGAAGTGTAACAAATCTACACCCCGACAAGTCTTAAAGTAGGGGCATTTGTAGGCATAAATTTTTATTAACAATAAATCCTTAAAATAATTTGGATTATATTTTCAATTCAAGATATATTGGTCCAAATAAATACTATGGGCTAATATAATTGAATTAATTATATAAGTCAAATAAACATAGATTAAATAAATAAGTCGTAATCTATTGGGCTAAAGTGATGAGCCCAATTCATTAAGCCCAAGATGTCATCTTCCTAGAGGCCCAGTTTGGTGCCACATGTCAAATGATGTGTCATGCCAAGTCAAACAGAAGAGACAGTGGAATCATGCCACATGTCAAAATGACAAGGCATGCCAAATCAAATTAAAAGGCTAATGAAACCGCGCCACATGTGCAAGTGACATGTTCTGGCCAATCAAATGCGGCCTTGTCACTCTTTTTAAATCTAATTGGTTGGAAATAGTTTGTTTTCATTACAACTCTTCCATCCCACAACTATAAATAGGGGTCCTCATAACTCAAAAAAGGGACCAAAAGTTATAACAAAAAGACACAAGGGAGCTCGTGGATAAAAGGCCACAATTTTCTGCAAACTGCAAGTGTTCAAGCATTCAAGCAGTTCAACACAAATTTCAAATATTCAAGATCAAGAATGAAGTCAAATTAAATACAAGGCGTTCAAGATCAAGGCTACTTGTTCGTGATACAATTCGTGGAAACAATCAAAGTGTTCGCGATGGATAAATGAAATCAAATTCAAGATCAAGCTCAAAGGCCCTTGAATTTATACTATAAAAGTAGAATTAGAGGAATCATAGAGATTGTGCACTCATAATATTTGAAATAAAATACTACTATTGTTGCGATTTTTTTCGATCCTGATTTTCATTTCTCTACGCAAATTTATTGTCTACAAATTCTGGCAAATCGTAGTATTTGATTTCCAATATTTGGGTGTTACAATCTCTATTAGTCCCACTGGGCGTGCCAGAATTTGTAGACAATAAATTTGCGTCGAGAAAATAATCGAGATCGAAAAATATTGCAACAATCTTAGTATTTGATTTCCAATATTGGAGTGTTACAATCTCTATGATTCCTCTGATTCTACTTTTTCAATATAAATTCAAGGGCCTTTGAGCTTAATCTTGAATTTATTTTATCCGTCACGAACACTTTGATTGTTGCCGCGAATTGTGTCACGAACAAGTAGCCTTGATCTTGAACGCCTTGTATTTAATTTGACTTCGTTCTTGATCTTGAATACTTGAAATTTGTTTTGAAGTGCTTGAATGCTTGAACACTTGCAGTTTGCAGAGAATTGTGGCCTTTGATCCACGAGCTCCCTTGTGTCTTCTTGTTATAACTTCTGGTGTCTTTCCTGGGTTATGAAGACCCCTATTTATAGTTATGGGAGGGAAGAGTTATAATAAGAACAAACTCTTTCCGACCAATCAGATTGAAGAATGACAAGGCGACATTTGATTGGCCAGAATATGTCACGTGCACATGTGGCGCGGTTTCATTCGCCTGTTAATTTGACTTGGCATGCCTTGTCATTTTGACACGTGGCATGATCCCATTGACTCTTCCATTTGACTTGGCTTGCCACGTCATTTGACACGTGGCACCAAACTGGGCCTCTAGGAAGATGACATCTTGGGCTTAATGAAGTGGGCTCATCACTTTTGCCTAATTAAATGGGCTAAGCCAATGGATTAAGACTTATTTATTTAATCCATATATATTGGCACTTATATAATTAATTCAATTATATTAGCCCATAATATTTGTTTGGACCAATATATCTTGAATTTAAAATATAATCCAAATTGGTTTATGAATTTAATTTTAATAAAATTTATATGCCTACAACACCCATCCAAGATTTTCCTGATTGGCACACAAAGCTTCAAGAAGTACTAAAGTTTATGCACTTAGAGATGTCTTTAACTGTGATGAGACTGGCCTTTTCCTTCGTATGGCTTCCAACAAGACTCTTGCTCAAGTGCCAGAGAGCTGATGTAAGAAAGACAAATCCAAAAGTACTGTAATATCAATGTGTAATTCTCTGGGTAAGATATATTTTTGGAAATAAAATTAGTTTATTGAAATATCTAAAAATTTAAATGCTTAATTATTTCAAACTAGTATTGACAGTATTCATTTATTTCTTTGAAATATTTAACTTTGTTTTTAGTAGATTTTTGATTTGCATTATAAAATTTCTAAATTTAAACTTAAAACTAAATCCAAGTTTTGTTAAATTATTTTTTTCACTTGTACTCCATTGCAGGGATAGAGAAACTAAAACCTCTAGTGATTGGAATTGTTGCTAAACCTTATTGTTATAAGAATGTAGATATGGCCTCCCTGCGACACATCAAATATTTTTATAACAAGAAAGCATGGATGACTCGTGCAATTTTTAAAAAAGTACATGCTTAGTCTAAATGCTAAATTTGAAGATGAAAATCACAAGATTCTATTGTTGATGGATAATGCTACTCCTCATGATATCGATGAATACGAAAGTCAATTAACACACATTAAGGTATTTGTTGTAGCCTTGATCATAATGGTGCTATTGTACTAACATTGAATTATTCATGTTCATTTTCTCCCACCTAATACGACATCACATCTTCAACCTGTTGATGCTGGTATAATTGTAAATTTTAAAGTTAAATACAAAAGCCGCTTCATCAAGCATTTGATTGATGAATATAAGCGCAATGTGAGCCATCCATTATCTAGTGACAATAAGTTCAATATGCAACAAGCTATTAACACTCTAGTATAAGCATGGAATGATGAGAAGGCCTCCACCATTCTCCATTGTTGAAAAAAGACTGGAATCCGACCTACACATGACAATCCCAATATTGATAGTGAAAACATTGAACTAGTCGAGGATGTTGAGAATGTATCATCGCTTATAGCTCAAATCCCATATGATAACATCAATGAGACGATTGATGCTACCACATATGTGCAATTGATGCAACACTTCCTATCATTGAGACTTTCACTAATGAATGAAATTTTTGCCCAAGTTATTAGAGTGGAAGAAGAAGACACTATGGAGGCAGATGAAAGTGCTGACGAAGAACCTCAACCTACTGCTACTTGGACAGAGATAGAAGATTAAATTGTTACGATCTTAGATTGCCTTCAAGGAAAAACAATTAGATATCCTTTTGCTGAAAGTTTGGATGCAAATCTTCGCAGATTCAAGCATTATACCGCCAGTAAGAGACTGGAATCTATGAAACAAGCTACAATTATGGAGTTCTTCCATCAATCTTGAAAGATTTAATTGTGTGCCTTAGAGTTTAAATATTTGTAAGTTTAGTTATGATTTTTTTAATAGTGTAATAGATTTCTTTAGCATTTAATTCGTGAAATATTCATATTTTCCAAGATTTTGAATATAAATATTTTTTTAAACCTTTATATGTAATATTAAAAAAGAAAAAAAAATTAGATAATTTTTTCCTATAACAGCCAAAAGATATTCAAACACCAAATGCTGTTATAGGTGTACATTAACCATTCATTAAAGTCAAAAAATTTTGAAACAAACGATATTTAGAAGTTTGACTGTGCTAGCCAACATTACACAGCCATCACCACAATCACCACCATCATTGTCCACCAATCATCACCGGTGACTACTACCAACTAACAATCATTACTGTCGAACACTAGTATTGCCAGCTATATTATCGCTAGCTTCTGGAGTATGCTTCATCGAATAAATAGTTATTACAACCCCTTTTTATTACCTAGTGGACATGATATTAAATTTTACATTTATCAACTTTGAAACAGAAATAAATTATGCAGATTCAAATGTTAATTAGAAATAACTACAATTATTTAATGTTCATATTTAAAGATAATAGCTTAATAATTGTTGAAGAAAAAAGGGACAAAAGAGACGTCAGTGTTTAACCTAAAATTGACTTCTTAGATTAATCAATTAAATTTATAGAAATTAGGCTTATATACGTTCGGAATCAGGTATAACCGATTTCCCGGGCTCAAGGGGTCATCTTAAGCCCGAGTTTAGGCAAGGTCGAGTTCGAGCTCGATAGACCAGACTCGAGCTAGAAGACAGAGTGCAATGCCCGAGGATCGAAGTACGATAAGTATCGAAGCCGAGTATGCTCTACCCCGAAATAATACCGTTATGGATTTGTAACAGAAGGAGCAAGATTTCTGCCACATCCCTAAGATCATGGCATAAATCCTGGAGCAGATTTGTACGAATCCGTACTAGGCGGTTAAACAACTGTCCCAATAAGATTCCTTACTGTAAATGAAAATGTACCTTATTTAGGTCTCTGCTATTATATAAAGGGGATCCCAATCATTTTTAAAGATCATCTAATCATTGGCAAAGAATATACACTCTACTTTTCGATCATTGTTCATCAGAATTGTCCTTTAGCTTTATTGTTGCTTTATTCTTCTTGGTTCATCTCGAGGTCACTGAGCTCGAGGTCGATACTCTCTAGTAACATTGGTTTGATTTACTCATTTCTTTCATCTACACTTTATACTTCTTGATTATTAATTGGTATTGAACTAAATCACATATCTTTAAAACCATAAATGAAATTAATTGTTACTCGTATTTTCGAGAACAGTTTGGCGCCCACTGTGGGGCAACAGATAATAATGATTATTTCATTACTGATTCTCATAACACACGTTATCTTTACACTTTTTCTTGTCATGAATTTTTGATTCTCAGGATTAAACATGTCAAACTCGCAAAATGCACCTGTTCATGACAACGAAGGTCTTGGATTTCATGGGAAAAACAATAATGTAGGGGTCAGTGTATCGCCGACAAACCCTAGGGAAGTGCCAAATGTGGAACCAGATGATGTTAGTTCGCACATTGCTTCGAATACAGATTTAGGCGTAGACCCCGGAGGAAGTGTACACAGGGAAGCCTGATCTGAGGGCCAAGGAACACAAGGCATAAGAGATGGGGGAGTTAGTCTCCAAGTGATATTCGAGATGCTGCAAGCTCAGAAGATTGCCATCGCTCAACTTTAGATTCAGAATAAAACTCCGAGTATAGCCGAACCAGAAAACACTCGACTTGCTAACCGGCCCCAGAGAGGTCGAACGAAAATGGCTTGGGGACTGACCCACCATTATGAGAATGCTCAAAGAGCTTACCAAGAGGATCGAGTCCGGGGAAAAGAAGATTGAAGACAATGACAAAAAGGTGGAAACTTATAACTCCTGTGTTGACCAAATACCTAGGGCACCTCCAGTCTTGAAAGGTTTAGATGCCAAAAAGTTCATACTAAAACCATTCCCTCTGAGCGCGGCTCCGATGCCCATTCCTAAAAAGTTTCGCATGCCCGATATACCAAAATATAACGGGACAACCGACCCTAATGAGCATATTAACTCATATACTTGCGGGATTAAAGGAAACTACCTGAATGATGATGAGATTGAGTCAATGTTGTTGAATAAATTTGGGGAAACTTTGTCGAAAGGAGCCATGATTTGGTATCACAACTTGCCTCCTAACTCTATTGATTCATTTGCTATGTTAGCAGACGCTTTCGTGAAAGCACACGCCGGGGCCATAAAGGTGGCGACGAGGAAATCAGACGTTTTCAAGATAAAATAGAGGAATGATGAGATGTTGAGGGAGTTCATGTCTAGGTTTCAGATGGAGCGAATGGAATTACCACTGGTTTCGTATGACTGGGCAGTACAAGCTTTTATGCAGGGTTTGAATGAAAGGAATTTGATTGCGTCTCGACAATTAAAATAGAATATGATCGAGTATTCAGCTGTGACATGGTCAGACGTGCATAATCATTATCAATCAAAGATCAGGGTCGAGGACGACCAGTTAGGAGCCCCGTAGGGCTCAGTTCATCCTAATAGATTGGTAACCAAGCCCCTGAGGGATACAAACAAGGAATCAAGGTCAAACAAGGAAAGGTAAGAATCGTATGCCGATCGAATGTCGTAAAGCTCCTCAAAATGATCGGAGAAATGATCGAGGTCAATGCTCTCGGGGACCCATGAGTAAGAATGGGTTAGATAAACATACCGATCCCGCGGAGGCACCTTGATTGTCGGAGTATAATTTCAGTATAGACACATCAGGGATCGTGTCAGTTATTGGAAGAATCAAAGACACCAGGTGGTCCAGGCCTATACAAACCGATCCCTCTCAAAGGAATCAAAACTTGATGTGTAAGTATCATGGCACACATGGCCATAGCACTGAAGACTGCAGGCAGCTAAGGGAGGAGGTAGCTCGGTTGTTCAATGAGGGTCACCTTCGAGAATTTCTTAGTGATCTATAAGGCCCCATAAAAATTTCTACTCAAAACCCGAGAGCTCTTAGTGCCAAGTTAGGAATACGTGTTAGAAATTTGGAAAAATTCTTCGCGGCGAGCTTGTCACCGTGGTTCGGACCCTTTGGACTGATCTATGCATTAAAAGTTAAGGAAAAATGTTTGCCAGAAAAAGTGCATTCACGCGGTCCATTATGCGGTCGCATAATAGCTATGCTGACCGCATAGTCGCCGCAGAGTCAGACAATTTGATGGTAATTTTGAGGTGAACTATGCAGCCAATTATGCGATCGCATAATTAATATGCGGGCCGCATAGTCATGTAAGGCCCCGAATAGTTTCGCTAAGTAAATTAGGATTTCGTGGTTTCATATAGGCTAATTATAATATTTCATGTGCTATCAACATGATGAGAATCAAAAAGTTACGACCATTTTACTGGGCAAGTGTCATATGCGCGCCCAGGTGCGCGGCGGAAGCGCGGCCGCACATATTGAGAAGCATTCTGCCTCGTGAGCGCGGCCTTAGCATGGTCTTAGCGTGGGCGCGCTAGTAGCAGACCTTTAAATACACCTAAGGACGGGAAATGAGAGGATTTAAGTCATTTTCAAGACTAGGGCATCCTCTCCATCCCCAATCCAGCCAAGGCATCCAACTGCACACCTAAGGTGAGTTTTTAAGTGTGTTTTCATGGTGATTTCACTTGTCAATCACTAGTTAAAACATGGTTTTTATTTGATTTCATAGGATTTCTTACAAATCTCAAGAACATCCCAAAAGTTGTCTTTCAAGATTTGGTCTACAAGAGGTAATCTTTTACCCTTAGACTTACATATATGGAGTTATTATTGAAATATGAGTATGAATTAAGTATTGTAACTCATGGGATGGTGATTGGAAGCCATAGGTGCCTAACCTAGGATGTGTTGGTGTTGTAGAGATGGTGAGATGGATTATCGAGATATGATTCTTGGGTGTAATAGTATTATGTATACATGCATGTACAAATTAGGTTTGTGGAAAGATTGTTGAACTTAAAAAAGTAACGATTGGGTTGGGGAACGAAGGAAATCTTGTAAAAGAGATTTGAAATCAAGATGCTCAACTAGTGTTTGATAAAATACTCAAATGAGCTGAAACCATGAATACCTTCCTAATTTGTGTTCAATTTTGTTATCTCTCAAGTAGATTGGGATTGCTAGAATTTCCGGAACGTCGTAGTAACTTAAGGAAAGCTTAAACAAGGTATGTATGGCTAAAACCCCGTCTTTTAGAAATTGAGATCCATTTGTGTTTGTGTGAATACGGTAAGATCAAAGTTGAATTGTTGTGTTGATCGTTATTTCACATATATTTGGGGTTGCCACCTTATATGCGTGAAAGATGTATCTCAATATGATTAATGTGCTATTCTTGATGATTTAAAAAGGTGCAGAGAATATGAATCGTGTATTGAAATGCCTAGACCTTAAATCAAGGTTGAAATTGAGATTGTTATGCCAAACTATGTGAAATCCTCTATGTATAAAGATGGTTGAAATAAATCAAATGACTTCAGGAAATAGATTGTGGCCAACGTGCCGAGAACTTGAGGTGTATTATTTTTGAAATATTCTATATGACCATGATTCATGTTTCCTCTCATGTGTACTTGACCCCTTGAATTGAATGGCTTATTGTTGAGATGGATATTGATGTGAAATATGCGAAAAGAACTCGAATTATGAAATGCGGCCAAGTGCCAAGTATGATGTGATAAAGTTGTTGCCTTAAGTGCCTATGAAATGAAATATGTGGACCCTAAGGACGGGCTATGAAACGCATAGGTGTATAATATAATATGTGGAACCTATGGACGGGCTATGAAACGCATAAGTGTATAGTATAATATGTGAACCCTATGGACGGGCTATGAAACGCATAGATGTATAATATAATATGTGAACCCTATGGACGGGATATGAAACGCATAGGTGAATGAATAGTGTGAAATGCCCAAACTAAAGGCTATAGAAACATGAGGTGAAAATTGTGTGACTCTTTATTATGGTTACTGTTGTGATCACTTAAAGCTTTTGAGTTATACTTGTGATTTCCTTATTTTTTTTATGAAAGTTCTTTCTAATTAGATGGTGATTAGTTATACATACTAATGCTATTCAATGGCATCAACGTCCCTTTTGCTGGGGGCGCTACATTTTTTTTGAATGTAGGTGGCTCTATAGCGGACGGTGCCGATCGCGCGTAGCGGAGTGTCCTCATTTCGAATACTTGGTGAGCCCCTATTTCCTTCAAGGGGTTATGTTGTACATCTTTTGTTATAGACATCCACTTTAAGGTATAGCCGGGGCCTTGTTGCCGGTATTTTCATGTTATTCTTCAATTGTATTAAGAGGCTCCGTAGACAGGTTGTGGGTGGAGTTTGATAATGGGGAATTGAATTAGAAATATTGATATATTTTTAGAATTTGATGAATGGAGTCCATCTCCTCATTATTCATGAATTAGTTTGGGTAGAATGAAACTTAACAAGCTTGCTCAGTCGGGTTTACTCGGTTGAGCGCCGGTCGCGCTCCTCGGTTTTTGGGGCGTGACAAACTTGGTATCAGAGCCTAAGGTTTTAAAGTGTCCTAGGATGTCTCGGAGCCATGACTAGTAGAGTCCTTCTTATCGGTGTGTTGTCGACCATATCTATAAGTTTGAGGCTATTCGGACATTTAGGAATTTCACCCATCTTTGATACTCCAGATCGTGCGGTAGAACCCAATATAGGGAGCTAATTTCCTCACTATGTCTTATTCTCCAGATGAGTAATCTCGATACCATAATCCACAAGTTTGAAGCATTAAGAAGGGAATGACCCCACCATTGAATCTGAGGGAGATTGCCCAAGCGTTTGTTAGGAGAATGTATCGAGGCGTGGAGGGATTGGTAGAACTTGTTGCTAAGGGGAGTACCCTTGTTCCTATTAATGTCAATGCACTACCAGATAATGTAGTATATTAGTATGTTACCAACGTGCGTTAGGGACGTGGAGTCGAGGGGCATCGATTAAGTTATTGCCCTATCAACCTAAAGTAACCAAGTAAGTCAAACCCTAGTACATCATTATGAACAACCCAAAAATTTTACTCATTGCATGGCTGCATCCATATTGAAGAGTCCTCGTAAACATGGTCTTAATAAGATGTGAGTCACAAAATCTTGTGTGTACCTACTCTTTGAAGGAGACATATTATTCGTGAATCCACTCTATCACAAATTCTCTTATTTACATCTTCTTGTGGAATTAAGATCTATAGATACGTCCTTGAATGGAGTTATAACTCTAGGATTAATACTTCCCACTTTCTTTTCTAAAATTCTCAACAGGGAACTACATCTGATGAATTTGTTACAAAATCTTTTTATGGACAACGTCTGCTCATTTGTGCCTATGCATGCACCGCCGTAAAGTTTACCTATGTGGTGTCAAGTTCCGTATAAAGCATCCCAGTGTTGCGATCCTTCTTGAGTCACTCTTTTACTCACTTGTGTATATGGCTTATATGGTTTGAACAATCACTCTACTCTCTTGCGAGTATCATCATGAAAGCTTCTCACTATCTAGTAACATAAAAGCATACCTTAACACCTATCACATGAGTGCATGTCGATCGAAATAGCCACCGTGTGCATAAAGTCTCTCTAAAAATTGAGATCCTCACTTTCCCGTCATAGGAAGATCTTGTGTCGCCATTTTAGTATAACTTTCGTGTCAACTTGGGACATCCCGCAGTAAGTAGCTCACTTTGTTCCTAGTATTGAGGTTACCCGTGGCGTGGTCATGTATTGCAGTTGGGAGTTAATATAGCAGAAACATGTTCAGCTCATAACAAATGTTTATTTCCTCTTTACACCTCCACAACATGTGTTAATTGTGTTCTTTAGTTAGTGAATTCATTGTGCTAGTTTCCCAACACTTGTTCGATAACCATGAGAGAACATATCCTTCTATGTGTCATTGTAGCACTTCCTTTCCCGTAAGGACCCTTAGTAGGCTCTCCATCAAGACCTAGCGCACCTTTGGAGGTTATCGTAGCACAACGCTTGTTTCTCCTGTTTTCTGTCTTTCATTAGCATCTGGGTATTTCTCAAGACAAAATCCATGGAGAACTCATTATGAACATCTGCAAACTTTCCATGATTACTTTGTACTATCTCATTGGGTTCCCACCTCACTTCAAGTTCATCAAGGGTTGATAGCATGCCGTAATTGCTGAGACTGAATGATCTCCTTTCGATAATGGATTTTCTACACATGTGCTAGTCTAACGATCTGCTTATCGGTCTAACTCTTGCCAATGTTATCGATTTTCTAGGGCTACGTGGGCTTGTCTCATGGGTTCCAAAAGTAATGATTTCCCTTAAGTTCAAGCTTATATTGCCATAATTTCAAACAAAAGTGCATCCCCTTTTCAAAAGTCTTAAATGGGTCGGATTGTATGGTTACGTGGCCTTCAGCTCACTCGGCTTCTAGGATTATTAACGATGTCATTGTCATGTGCGGGGAGTTTTGCTACCCTTGGCATTCCACCTTCCTGGGTGGATAGGAGTGTTATTTGTCTTTCTCCCCGGAGCATCATGTTCACCATTAGAACCCCTCTAACCAGTACATGATTTCGTCCCAATATTAAGATGTCCTAGCTATGTGGTTTCACTTGTGAAAGGTTGAGATTAGATGCCTTCAGATTTTTGCACATATCATGAGCATATTGATTTGGAAGACAAGTTGTCATATCTTTAGTTCTCTCATATAGGATCAATTATCAGGAAGGATTAAGCTGTTTGAAACATGATAATCTCATAAGTGTTCAGCTTCTTTTCATCCTCATGGGATTGTGGCATAGATTCCTTCCGGAAGTTAATGATAGGAGTGTAATTCAACTTCATGTACTTTGAAACCCATATCGCATTCAAGGTGCCATAGTATTCTCCTTCCCGATAAACGAATTTTCCCTACACTCTAGGAGATGACTGGGTCACGAACTTGGATATTCCTCCTTAATGATTCCTATTGCCAATGTACTAGTTACCCATATGCCTCATTGGTCTAATAATTAATGTCGTCAAAATAATTAACCATGTCAGTATTGTTAGTAGTACTCTTCGTGTCTATTAGCATATAACCTCATGAAATACTCTACTCAGCACATTAATGGATTACTGGATAATTCCAGCCTGATCTTGAATTCCGTTGCTCCTCATTGTATTAAATCTAGTGGGTATTGAAGGTTGAAACATGTCAAAGAGGAAGCATCCCCGTGTGATCACATATATTCGATAGGTAATTTTATGGTCAGTTTATGATATCACATCTTAGAGTAATTGTTGAAGGTCATCAAAGGTTTAGTATGGGTGTTCCTATAGAGATTTAGAATTTAGGAGGATGAGCAGGTTATTTTCAATAATTCCCTTGAAGACGTTATGTGAGTTGATAATAAAGGTTGCATAAGTTTATTTCACACTAGGCCGCGCTAGGAGTGTGAAGTTCCCCATAGCTGTTCCCCATATATTTTGTGTTTTCACATGTTTATGCCTAAAAAGATAGTTCGAGATCCTTTATGTATCATTCTGATGGAAATTATTGAAGGTGAAGTTAATGGATAGTTAGCTTATGCGAGGTATCTAGTTGTCATCCTTGTTAGATAAGTTTGGAGGTTGGGGTGTTTCCGTGAATGTGTTTTGGCAAAGCCTGTAAGTCAAGGAGGCCACCTTGAAGGCCGAAAGTGTCGTGGAAAGAAAACATTTTTGCTTGATTGTGTAACATTTAGTTTTGATCCGAAAAGTACTTTATAGGTGTTATGATTTAAAACTGTGCAGTCCATGTTCAGGTGCCATTATGATAATGTAGCGCTTGAAATGGTAAGATTAGTGTTATGAAAATATACATGGTGGTGCTTTGTCGAGTTGTGGATGAGTTGTTAGGGTGTTTCGGTGGTTCTCTGGCAGGTGGATAGGCCTAGTTACCAAGGAGATGCTGCCGAAATTTCTGAAACATTTGGGAGTTAGTCAAAATTTAGGGACTTGAGGTAGGTTAGAAAAGAGATATGTTATGCTAAGTGTTTGGGGAGGACTCTACTCCTCATTCGAGGACGAATGATCCTAAGGGGGGGGGGGGGAGAATGTAAGGCCCCGAAAAGTTTCGCTAAGTAAATTAGGATTTCGTGGTGTCATATAGGCTAATTATAATATTTCATGTGCTATTAACGTGATGAGAATCAATTGGATTTGGTAAATAAATGTATGAGTCTTATAATGTGTAATTTGGGGTCTAATGGGAGGCCTAAGTCTAAGCCAAGTCGGAAAATTTCATAATAGACTAAAGTTGTAAATGAGTACGCACAAGACCTCAATTTGGACATGCACATCTACATTTATATAAGATATTGTGTGATGCACAACCTATCAAATTAAAGCTCTTTGAGTCTAGTTTCCGACGCATCAAACAGTTTGTCATTTGGAGGTGTATACAAAAAGTTACGACCATTTTACTGGGCATGTGTCATATGTGCGCCCAGGTGCGCGGCAGAAGCGCGGCCGCGCATATTGAGAAGCATTCTGCCTCGTGAGCGCGGCCTTAGCGCGGGAGCGCTAGTAGCAGACCTTTCAATACACCTAAGGACGGGAAATCAGAGGATTTAAGTCATTTTTCAAGACTAGGGCATCCTCTCCATCCCCAATCCGGCCAAGGCATCCAATTGCACACCCAAGGTGAGTTTTTAAGTGTGTTTTCATGGTGATTTCACTTCTCAATCACTAGTTAAAATATGGTTTTGATTTGATTTCATAGGATTTCTTCAAAATCTCAAGAACATCCCAAAAGTTGTCTTCCAAGATTTGGTCTACAAGAGGTAATCTTTTACCCTTAGACTTCCATATATGGAGTTATTATGGAAATATAAGTATGAATTAAGTATTGTAACTCATGGGATGGTGATTGGAAGCCATAGGTGCCTAACCTAGGATGTGTTGGTGTTGTAGAGATGGTGAAATGGGTTATTGAGATATGATTCATGGGTGTAATAGTATTATGTATACATGCATGTACAAATTAGGTTTGTGGGAAGATTGTTGAACATAGATAAGTAGAGATTGGGTTGGGGAATGAAGGAAATCTTGTAAAAGAGATTTGAAATCAAGATGCTCAACTAGTGTTTGATAAAATGCTCAAATGAGCTGAAACCATGAAAACCTTCCTAATTTGTGTTCTATTTTGTTATGTCTCAAGTAGATTGGGATTGCTAGAATTTCTGGAACGTCGTAGTAACTTAAGGAAAGCTTAAAAAAGGTATGTATGGTTAAAACCCCGTCTTCTAGAAATTGAGCTCCATTTATGTTTGTGTGAATACGTTAAGATCAAAGTTGAATTGTTGTGTTAATCGTTGTTTCACATGAATTTGGGGTTGCAACCTTATATGCGTGAAAGATGTATCTCAATATGATTAATGTGCTATTCTTGATGATTTAAAAAGGTGCGGAGAATATGAATCATGTATTGAAATGCCTAGACCTTAAATCAAGGTTGAAATTGAGATTGTTATGCCAAACTATGTGAAATCCTCTATGTATAAAGATGGTTGAAATAAATCAAATGACTTCAGGATATAGATTGTGGCCGACGTGCCGAGAACTTGAGGTGTATTATTTCTGAAATATTTTATATGACCATGATTCGTGTTTCCTGTCATGTGTACTTGACCCCTTGAATTGAATGGCTTATTGTTGAGATGGATATTGATGTGAAATATGTGAAAAGAACTCGAATTATGAAATGCGGCCAAGTGCCAAGTATGATGTGATAAAGTTGTGGCCCTAAGTACCTATGAAAGGAAATATGTGGAGCCTATGGATGGGCTATGAAACGCATAGGTGTATAATATAATATGTGGATCCTATGGACGGGCTATGAAACGCATAGGTGTATAATATAATATGTGAACCCTATGGACGGGCTATGAAACGCATAGATGCATAATATAATATGTGAACCCTATGGACGGTCTATGAAACGCATAGGTGTATAATATAATATGCGAACCCTACGGACGGGATATGAAACGCATAGGTGTATAATATAATATGTGACCCTTATGGACGGGATATGAAACGCATAGGTGAATGAATAGTGTGAAATGCCCCAAACTAAAGGCTATAGAAACATGAGGTGAAAATTGCGTGACTCTTTATTATGGTTAATGTTGTGATCGCTTAAATCTTTTGAGTTATACTTGTGATTTCCTTATTTTTTTTTATGAAAGTTCTTTATAATTAGATGGTGATTAGTTATACATACTAGTGCTATTCAATGGAACTAACGTCCCTTTTGCCGGGGGCGCTACATTTTTTTTATGAATGTAGGTAGCTCTATAGCGGACGGTGCCGATCGCGCGTAGCGGAGTGTCCCCATTTCGAAGACTTGGTGAGCCCCTTTTCCGTCAAGGGGTTATGTTGTACATCTTTTGTTATAGACATCCAGTTTATGGTATAGCCGGGGCCTTATTGCCGGCATTTCCATGTTATTCTTCAGTTGTATTTAGAGGCTCCGTAGACACGTTGTGGGTGGAGTTTGATAATGGGGAATTGAATTAGAAATACTGATATATTTTTAGAATTTGATGAATGGAGTCCATCTACTCATTATTCATGAATTAGTTTGGGTAGAACGAAACTTCACAGGCTTGCTCAGTCGGGTTTGCTCTGTTGAGCGCCGGTCGTGCTCCTCGGTTTTTGGGGCGTGACAAGTCATCGCATAATCCCCTTGGAATTTTGCGAGGGGCAGTTCTGCGGTGCATTATGCGACCGCAGAACAGGTATGCAAATCGCATTCCTATCGCATACTCGGGCAGTTTGTTCAGGTTTTTGAAGCCATTTTTGCGATCTATTTTGCGGGTCGGATGTCAATTATGCGATCGCACACTGTGTCGGGGCTCCTATTTTCTAACTTTTAAAACCTGACCCCATCTCTTTAAAAACACCCTATCCGACCATTTCTATGTTATTTTACTGTAAATAGAGCGAGAGAGGAAGTTATAGAGAGAGAAGGAGTGATCTCCATCAAGTCACCACTCAATTCTTGCCCCAAATCCTTGAAGATTGTCAAGTTAATTACTAGGTCTTCACCCTAAGAGGTAAGAACTTGTGCCCTAATCTATAATTTTGAAATTTCTATAAAAATAAATGATTGCAAGTAGGTTCATGGGTATAAGGGTTGATAATCTTGTATGCATGAGTGACAATAGAGAATGGGGAGGTTGTGAACTAAAAAGATAGCAATTGGGGTGTAAGATGATGGAAATCTTTCAAAAAAGGGGTCCTAAGATCACAATGCACACTTAGTGCTTGCTAATATGCTCGAATAAGCTAGAACCTTAATCATGTCTCTAATTCTTGGTTCAATTTGCAATTTTCATAAAATAGATCGGAGTTGCTAGGAAATTCCGGAATTTATTGTAAGGATTTAAGGGAAAGCTCTATTGAGGTGTGTATGGCTAAAACCCCATCTTTTCAGAAATTGAGCTTCCATGGTGTCCATGCAAATGTTGTAAGTCCGAAATTTGATTGATGTAGTACTTGTTATGTCAAATGAATTGATGTTTTGAATATGTGGAAGGTGCTTCTCCATGTGTTTAATGTGCTATTCTTTGTAAAATTGAGGATGTGTGGAGAACATGAGCTTTGTGCTAAATGCCTAAATTTCAAGTTGAGGTTACATTGTGATTAATATGCCAAACTAGGTGAATTCCTCTCTATGCTTACGACTTGAATTGCTTTTGTATGTGCCTATGATCTTAAATAGCAAGGTTAATGTTGAAAATGGGAATAATGTGAAACGTGAGTTATGGAATGTGTCCAAGTGCCAAGCATGATGTGGTAATTGTGGCCCCAAGTGTCGATGAACTAATACATGTGAAACCAAAAAGTGAAGTGAGATGATTAACGGAAAAGGGTAACGTCTTGGTGAGACGGCTTAACCGATCAAGCGTGATGGGACGCAATGTTACACACACATGGTGGTATTGTATTGATAATTGAAACTGGAAAGTGAGAATGAAATAAGGGTAACTTCTTGGTAAGATGACTTAGCCGATCAGGCCGTGATCGGACTCCGCTCAAGAAAGCGGTGGTATTGTGAATGATGATGCAACAGCCCCAACCTAAAATTTCGAAAACTATGTGAACGTTTTATATTGCTAACGTGGTAATTGTTTGAAGCTTTATAGTCCTTATGATTTCTTTTTTTCTCTTGTATGGTTGTTCTTTCTAACAAGATGGTGTTTAGTTATACATACTAGTACTATTCCATGGTACTAACGTCCCTTTTGTCGGGGGCGCTACATTTTTAAATGAATGTAGGTGGCTCCATAGCGGACAGTGCCAATCGCGAGTAGCGGAGTGTCCTCCTCTCAAAGTCTCGATGAGCCCCTTCCTCCTTCAAGGGGTTATGTTGTACATCTTTTGTTGTAGACTTCCACTTTTGAGGTATAACCGGGGCCTTGTTGTCGCCGTTGTCATAATGTGTCTTTTGTATCCATAGGGGCTTCGTACACATTTGTGTGGGGTTATGTATGGGTGTTGGATGGGTTAACGAACTGTGTTGTAACTCTATACTCTAGTTCTTCTAAACTATAACTGTATGAAATCCTGGAAACTTAGCCATGATTAAGATTTGTGATATAAAAGTGAATTTAAAATGTGGAATGTTCGATTTTGCTATTGTCTAAATGAACAAAAGCATGGGATTCTTAATCGTATTGAGTTGGGTAGAAAGTGTTAATAAGTCTTGCTCAGTTGGGTTCACTCGATTGAGCGCCGGTCGCGCCTCCCGAGGTTGGGGCGTGACAAACTTGGTATCAGAGACTAAGGTTTTAAAGTGTCCTAGGATGTCTCGGAGCTGTGTCTCGTAGAGTCCTTCTTATCGGTGTGTAGTCGACCACGTCTATAAGTTGGGGGCTACTTGGGAATTTAGGAATAACACCCTTCTTTAATATTCTTGATCGTGCGACAATTGTGAAAGTATTCCTCCTCTAACTAGTGCATTCGTTCAATTTTCAGTACATGGAACCTAAGAAGAAAGCTAGGGCTGGCCAGGGAGTCAATGCTGCCCCAGGAGCAGCAGTCGACTCTATAATTAATGATGCGGGTGATAACCCGAGGGGTGAGGACATTCCCCTGACTGCTACACCAGTTCCTACACCTGCTGAGGGTGCTACTATCCCTCCCATTGATACTCCTATTCCGCCTCCAGCCCCAACTTCCGGTTCTGGTAATTCTAATGGGGATCTTAGGGGAGCTATTCAGATGTTGACTCAGTTAGTGGCCTCACAGGCCCAGAGATCAAATGCTGCGCCCAGTTCATCTAGTCAGCAACAGGATTCCACCAGTTCAAGGGTAAACAGATTTCTTCAGTTAGACCCTCCAGTGTTTTCGGGTGCAAATCTGGAAGAGGACCCTTAGGATTTTATTGATGATATGCACAAGACCCTCAGGGTTATGCGTGCAACTGAGACAGAGGAAGTAGAGTTAGCTGCCTACCTTCTGAAAGGGGTGGCCTATGCGTGGTTTGAGTTGTGGGAAGATTCCCGTGAGGAGGGGAGCCCTCCGGCGAGGTGGAGCGAGTTCGCCGATGCCTTTATATATCATTTCCTGCTTGCTGAGACAAGGGCAGCCCATGCAGCAGAGTTTGAGAACCTGAGGCAAGGTAGCAAAAGTGTGTGGGAGTACCATATGGAGTTTGCCTGCCTGTCCAAGTATGTTATTCACATGGTGCCCACGATGGAGGCTAGGGTGCGTCGGTTTGTTCAGGGCCTTAGTCCTTTGACTATTAATGAGGCTTCTACAGCTGCATTGAATTCTGACATGAATTATGGGAAGATGGTGGCATTTGCTCAGGCCACAGAGAATCATAAATTGAAGAACAGGATGGAGAGAGAGGGTCATAGAAAGACCTGGTCTACGGGCAGCATGGGTGAGTCACTAGGTGGGGGAAAATTAGCTTTTCGGGGAGGATCATCAGGGCCGTCACAGTCTGTTGCACAGTCTTCAGCCAGTGCACCGCCATCAGGGCCCAGCCAGCAACAGCAGTGGAGTCGTTTCAGGAGCAGTCAGGGCAACAGGGGATCCTACCAGCGGGGTCGGTCAGGAGAGAGATCCCAGCAATTTGCTAGTTGGAGTTACCCGTATGCTATGGATGTGGGATGAGGGGCCACATTCAAAGGCATTGTCATGCATCCCGCAAGGGTGCGGGTAGGGGCACAACACAGTCATCCACTCCAGCAGTTGCTACATCTTCAGCCCCCTCTCCAGCTCGAGGTACCCTAGCACCCGCGGTGCGTGGTGCAGCTAGGGGTGGTGCGCAGAGTTCGGGAGGACCCAGCCGGTTCTATGCTCTGAGTGGTCGCTAGACTGCAGAGGCTTCTCCTGATGTTGTTACAGGTTTTCTGACTGTCCAATCTCATGATGTGTATGCACTTATTGACCCCGGTTCCACCTTGTCCTATATTACCCCCTTTGTTGCTATGGAATTTGGGATAGAACCGGATCAGTTTCATGAGCCATTCTCGGTGTCTATTCCGATTGGTGAGTCAATTACGGCTGCTCGAGTTTATAGAGGTTGTGTTATAATGTACGTGGTAAGGATACCATGGCCGATCTTATTGAATTGGGGATGGTCGATTTTGATGTAATAATGGGAATGGATTGGTTTTACTCATGTTTTGCCAAGCTTGATTGTCGGACTAGAACTATGAGGCTTGAGATTCCTAATGAGCCCGTTGTTGAATGGAAGGGGGATAACGTAGTGCCTAAAGGACGGTTTATTTCTTACCTTAAGGCCGCCAAGATGATCAAGAAGGGGTGCATCTATCATTTAGTTCGAGTTACAGACACCGATACCGAGGCACTTAGCCTTGAGTCCGTGCCAGTTGTGAACGAATTTCCGGATGTCTTTCCAGATGAGCTACCTGGGATCCCTCCAGACAAGGAGATTGATTTTGGGATCGATGTGGTGCCAGGCACGCAGCCTATATCAATTCCACCTTACAGAATGCCACCGACAGAATTGAAAGAGCCAAAGGAACAATTGAAGGATTTGCTAGAAAAGGATTTCATTCGGCCAAGTGTGTCACAATAGGGCGCACCGGTTTTGTTTGTAAGGAAGAAAGATGGGTCGCTGCGGATGTGTATTGACTATCAGCAACTTAACAAAGTCACAATAAAAAATAAATACCCTCTACCAAAGATAGATGACTTGTTTGATCAATTGCAAGATGCTACGTGTTTCTCAACAATTGACTTGCGGTCCGGGTATCGCCAATTGAAGATAAGGGAGCAGGATATTCCAAAGACAGCTTTCAGGACTCGGTATGGGCAGTTTGAATTTCTGGTAATGTCTTTTAGGCTAACAAATGCCCCGGCAGCTTTCATGGATCTTATGAATCGAGTCTTCAAGCCTTTTCTAGACTCCTTTGTGATAGTGTTCATTGACGATATTCTTGTGTATTCCCGAAGTTGAGAGGATCATGCTAACCATCTCAGGGCAGTTCTCCAGATTCTTTAGCAACATCAACTGTATGCAAAATTTTCGAAATGTGAATTTTGGCTTGAATCTGTCGCGTTCTTGGGACATGTCGTCTCCAGGGAAGGAATTATGGTTGATCCTCAAAAGATTGCAGCAGTGAAGAATTGGCCTAGACCTACCACTCCAATAGAGATTCGCAGTTTCTTGGGTTTGGTTGGGTACTACAGAAGGTTTGTGGAGGGATTTTCTACTCTTGCCTCTCCATTGACAAAATTTACCCAGAAAGCAGTCAAGTTCCAGTGGTCCGATGCTTGTAAAAGGAGCTTTCAAGAATTGGAATCAAGATTGACTTCAGCACCGGTATTAACCCTGCCAGAGGGTACAGAGGGATTCGTGGTGTATTGCGATGCTTCAAGGATCGTGCTTGGGTGTGTGTTAATGCAACACGGAAAGGTTATAGCCTACGCTTCTAGGCAACTCAAGAATCATGATAAGAACTATCCAACCCATGACTTAGAGCTTGCGGCAGTGGTGTTTGCAATAAAAATTTAGCGACATTATCTATATGGGGTCCACGTGGATGTATTCACGGAGCACAAGAGCCTTCAATATATTTTCAAGCAGAAGGAGTTGAATCTGAGACAGAGAAGATGGCTAGAGTTACTCAAGGACTATGATCCTAAGTGGGGGAGAATGTGAGGCCCCGTGAAAGATTTTACTCAAAACCAGAGTGCTCGTAGTGCAAGTTAGGAATACGTGTTGGAAATTTGGACTGATCTACGCAGTAAAATGTCATAGTCCTTGAGTAACTCCAACATCTTCTCTGCCTCAGATTCAACTCCTTCTGTTTGAAAATATATTGAAGGCTCTTGTGGTCCGTGAACACATCCACATGGACCCCATATAGATAGTGATACCAAGTTTGTCACGCCCCAACCTCGGGAGGCGTGACCGGCGCTCAATCGAGTGAACGCCAACTGAGCAAGCCTTATTAATACCTTGCTACCCCCAAATCAATATGGTGCAGGGAACCACGCTATCATTTATTTAGACAATTGTAAAATTTGAACATTCGTATTGTTAAACCATTTTCATGCCACAAACCTTAAACCATAATTAAGTTTGCAAAATTTCATACAGTTATAGTTTAGAGGAGCTAGAGTACAAAGTTACAACATGATTCATTGACCTATCCAACACCCGTATGTAACCCATACAATCGTCTACGGAGCCGCTAAGGATATAAAAGACAATGATGACAATGCCGGCAACAAGGCCCCGACTATACCTCAAAAAGTTGATATATGTAATAAAAGATGTACAACACAACCCCTTGAAGGAGAAAGGGGCTCACCAAGTCTTTGGGAGGAGGATGCTCCGCTATGCGTGATCGGCACTATCCGCTCTGAAGCCACCTACATTCATTTAAAAAAATGTAGCGCCCCCGGCAAAAAGGGGCATTAGTACCATGGAATAATACTAGTACGTATAACTAAAGGTCATCCTGTTAGAAAGAATGACCATACGAGAGCAAAGAGGAAATCATAAAGACAACAAAGTTTCAAATAAGCACCACATCAACAATATAAGAGGTTCACATAGTTTTCATAAGGTTTCTGAAATTTTAGATTGGAGCATCCCACATTGTTGCCTCATTATCTACGTTGCCACCGCTTTCTTGAGCGGAGTTCGATCACGGCCCGATCGGCTAAGCTGTCTCCCCGAGACATTACCATTATTCCATTCTCACTTTCCAGTTTCAATCATCAATACATTACCACCATGTGTATATATATCATGGTGTCCGATCACGGCCCGATCGGCTAAGCCGTCTCCCCGAGAAGTTAGCATTTTCCGTTATTCATCTCATTCAATCTTTGGTTATACATGTATTAGTCGTCGGCACTTGGGGCCAAAATTTCCACATTCCATAACTCATGTTTCACATTGTTCCCATTTTCAACATTTACTTTGTCACATAAGATCATAGGCACATTTAAAAGTAATTTAAGTCATAAGCATAGAGAGAATTCGTCAAGTTTGGCATATTAGTCCCAAAGTAACCTTGGCATGACATTCAGGTATTTAGCACATAGATCATGTTCTCCACACACCCTCCATTTACAAAGAATAACACATTAAACACATGAAGGAGTACCTACCACATACATTTTCACAACATTAATTCACTTAACACAACAAGTACTGCATCAATCACGTTTCGAACTTACAACATTTACACGGGCACCATGGAAGCTCAATTCATAAGAGGAGAGGGTTTTAGCCATACATACATCAATAAAGCTTTCCTTAATTCTTACAAAATTCCAAGACTCTTAGCACTTAAATCTATGGTATAAGACTTACAAATCGAACCAAGAATTAGAGACGAGAGTAAGATTCTAGCTCATTTGAGCATATTATCAAACACTAAAGGTGCATTGTGATCTTAGGCCCCTTTTTGAAAGAAATTTCTTCAATGTTATACCCCAATTGTTGTCTCTTTAGTTCTCATCCTCCCCATACCCCATTATCTCTTGTGCATGCAAGATTACTAGCCCTTATACCCATATACCCCCTTGTTAATTACCTATTTTAATAGAAATTTCGAAATTATTGATGAGGGTACAGTTCTTAACTCTTAGGATGAAGACCTAGTAATTTCAATTGACAATCTTCAAGGATTTGGGGCAAGGATTGAGAGGGGACATGATGAAGATTACTCCCTCTCACTCTAGAACTCCCTCTCTCACTCTATATGCCGTGAAATAACCAAAAATGGTCTAATGAGGTCTTTTTAATGGGATGGGGTCGGGTTTTAATAATTAGAAAATAGGAGCCCGACTCAGATCTGCGATCGCATTTGCGATCGCAAAGTTGACATGCGGCCCGCAGAATGGACCGCAAAAATATTCCCCAAAACCTAAACACACTGTCTGGGTATGCAACAGAAATGCGGTCCGCATACCCATTTTGCGGTCGCATAATGCACCGCAAAACTGCCCCTTACTAAATCTCAAGGGAATTATGCGACGACTATGCGACCCGCAGATCGATTATGTGATCGCATAATAGCCGCATAGTTGACCTCAAATTGACCAACACACTGCTTCACTCTATGGTGACTATGCGGTCCGCATAGCTGTTATGCGATCGCATTCTCGACCGCAGAATCGCATTTTTCTGGAAAACATTACTCCTTGACTTTTTAATGCAATAGATCAGTCCAAATTTCCAACACATATTCCTAACTTGGCACTACGAGCTCTCGGGTTTTGAGTATAATCTTTCACGGGGCCTCACATTATTGACTTCATCTGGGACCACATCATATGTCGGTTCGGGACGCCTGTCGAGATTGTATGTGACAGTGGAAAGCAATTCATTGGCAACAAAGTGACAGAGTTCCTCGAAGCACATAAAATAAAGAGGATCTTGTCAACACCGTACCACCCAACTGGAAATGGACAGGCCGAGCCCACAAACAAAACTATTATTCAAAACCTAAAGAAAAGGTTGGATGATGCAAAAGGGAAAATGGAGAGAAGTTCTACCCGAGGTCCTTTGGGCATATCGAACAATATTGAAGTCTAGCACAGGGGCTACGCAGTTCTCTTTAGTATATGGCTCCGAGGCCCTTATCCCTGTCGAGGTTGGAGAACCCAGCACAATGTTTTGACATGCATCAGAGGAGTCAAATCACGAGGCTATGAATACTAGCCTCGAGCTATTAGATGAAAAACGAGAGGCAACACTTGTTCGGATGGCAGCGCAGAAGCAAAGAATCGAGAGATACTACAATAGAAGGACCAACCTTCGATACTTTAGAATCGGGGACTTAGTTCTACGAAAAGTCACCCTCAATACTCGAGACCCGAATAAAGGGAAACTAGGCCTGAATTGGGAATTAACGTACCGAGTCCTCAGAGTTATCGGCAAGGGGTCTTACAAACTTGGCACGATGCAAGGCGAGCAATTTTCAAACAACTGGAATGTATCACTACTCAAATGATACTATTGCTAAGGTATGACTTTCTCTTTTTGTCCATTTAAATTTGAAACTAACCCATTGCACGTGTTCGATCGAAGCTATCAAAGGCACCTTTTTACACGAAGGCCTGAGGTTTTAAAGCATGCGTTGCACTTTTTTCCCTTAGATCAGATTTTGTCCCAAATGAGTTTTACCAGCGAGGTTTTTAACGAGGCAACAACTATGTGCTACCTAAATAGAACTCAATAGTATCCAAGGCTTCTTTCCAATCAACCTCGAATACTGGGGGGCATCACCCTCGGAGGATATATGTTCGAGGAAAATACTTCCTGCCAAAAAGGGACTCGATAACAGAAACTTTGTAATGGGCCAAAAGGTCAGATGAACCATGTCCATATAGAATAGTCGAGCCCCGACGACAAAAGATGTACGCATGTATCAATTATTCAAAGAAGCATTCTTTCTGTATCAAAACACTTTGTGTCTCAAAGAGGTCTACTATTATACGAGCTTTACACTTATAACTCTACACGAAACGGCCCATGGGCTAGAATGCAAACACACCCCGAATACTCGAGGTCTGTCATCGACCGTCAACGCATCCGAGTCATAAAAACTCGAATTCATAAGACCTCAAAGAGGCATCCCGTCGATATAAAGGCCGACAATTCAGAATAAATCTGGCTTTACCTGGCGTCGTTGGAAGGGGCCGACGATGTCCATCCCCCATTTCATGAACGACCATGGTGATAAGACTGAATATAGCTGTTCGCCGGGTTGGTGAATCATTGGCGCAAACCTTTAGCATTTGTCACATGTTCGAACGAATTCCTTAGTGTCTTTCTCCATGCTATCCCAATAGTAGCCTGCCCTGATCACTTTCCGAACCAAAGAATCGACGCTGGAATGATTTTCACAGGTGCTCTCGTGGATTTCTCGAATTACATAATCGGTGTTCCCTGGTCCCAAGCATACTGCTAGAGGTCCGTTGAAGGTCCTTCTATATTGCGTTCCATTATCGTCAAGTGAAAATCGAGCTGCTTTGGCTCGGAGGGCCCTCGATTCCATTGGGTCTGTGGGCAAATTCCCGTTTTTCAAATAATCGATGTATTTATTCCTCCAATCCCATGTTAGACTTGGAGAGTTGATCTCGGCGTGGCCTTATTCAATCACCGACTTAGACAACTGTACAACAGCCCCTGGGAGTATGTCATCTTCTTCGACGGATGACCCCAGGTTCGCGAGTGCGTCAGCCTCACTATTATGATCTCAGGGAATGTGGACTAGAGTCCACTCGTTGAAACAATGCAATATGACCTGAAGTTTGTCTAAGTATCTTTGCATCCTGTCTTCTCGAACCTCGAAGGTCCCATTTACTTGGTTAACTACCAGAAGGGAGTCGCATTTTACTTCCATGATTTCTGCTCCTAGGCTCTTGGCCAACTCGAGACCTGCAATCATAGCCTCAAACTCGTCCTCGTTGTTAGTGAATTTAGGAGTTTTTATAGATTGCCTAATCATGTCGCCCGTAGGCGGCTTCAAAATAATGCCGAGCCTGGACCCTTTTACGTTTGAGGCACCGTTGGTGAATATGGTCCGTACCTCCGATGATGTGCCCATTTCTAGCAAGAGTTCTTTCACTACCTCAGGCACGAGGGCAGGCGTAAAATCAGCCACGAAGTTTGCAAGAATTTGGGACTTGATAGCCATCCGAGGTCGATACTCGATATCATACCCTCCGAGCTCGATGGCCCATATGGCCGATCTACTCAATAATTCAGGCGTGTGCAAGATGTTTCGAAGAGGGTATGTTGTTAGAACACATATATGGTGGCATTGAAAATAAGGGTTTAATTTCCGAGATGCACTTATTAATGCAAGAGCTAATTTTTCTAAGTGGGGATACTTGGTTTCAACATCTCCTTGAGTCCGACTTACGTAAGAAATAGGGAATTGCGTACCTTGTTCTTCCTAAACCAACACACCACTCACCGCTACTTCGAATACGGCCAGATAAAAGTATAACGTTTCATCTTCTTTCGGGGTGTGGAGCAAAGGTGGGCTCGAGAGATACCGCTTTAACTCCTCTAAAGCGTACTGGCGTTCCGGAATCCACTCAAAGCTGTTTTTGTTTTTGAGCAAGGAGAAGAAATGATGACTCCGATCTGACGATCTTAAGATGAATCGGCCTAAGGCCGCTCTCCGCCCGGTCAGCCGCTGTACGACCTTCACATTGTTCACCGCTGTAATTTCTTCAATGGCCTTGATTTTGTCAGGGTTAATCTCAATCCCCCTATTTGACACCATGAAGCCTAAAAATTTGCCCGATCCTACTCCGAAGGTACATTTTTTGGGGTTGAGCTTCATATTGTAACTTCTGAGGATATCAAATTTCCTGCAAATGGGTCAAAAGGTCCTCTGCGCGCGGGGACTTAACTAGCATGTCATCAATATAAACATCCATAGATTGGCCTATTTGATGTTCGAACATCTTATTAACTAGGTGTTGGTACGTAGCTCCTGCATATTTTAGCCGGAAGGGCATTATGTTATAACAGTATGTACCATACTTCGTGATGAACGAAGTCTTTTCCCTGTCCTCTGGGTTCATTTGAACTTTTGTTATACCCGGAATAGGCGTCGAGAAAAGTGAGGATCTTGTGGGCGGCCGTGGCATCGATCAGGCGATCGATGTTGGGCAACGGGAATGAGTCTTTGGGGCATGCTTTATTCAAGTCTTTATAATCTACGCACATTCTTAATTTATTTCCTATTTTGGGTACCACCACTACATTAGCCAACCATTCAGGGTATTTTACCTCCCTAATTGATCCTATTTTGAGGAGTTCTGTTGCCTCGCCTTTGATGAACGCATGTTTTACCTCGGATTGAGGCCTCCTTTTTTGCTTCACTGGTTTGAACCTTGGATCGACACTTAGTGTTACATCTCGCTTTTTCGTGCGCTAAAAGTTCCGTCTTTAGTTAATTGACTTAGACTCGGGGATGAGATTGTCTTGACGTTAACGTATTTACACTATTTATAACAAGCGATAAATAAGTGTTATGAAGGATAAATGGGTGCATGAATTAAAGAAAACGAGTTTCGTTGAAAGTGGCCAATTTAGGATAAAATACGGGTCGAGCGATAATACCCGATAATTATGAACTAGTACCATGCAAGGTACCATATGACCACGGTAGTATAATATATAAAGTATATTAAAAATAAGTAGAATTTTAAGTAATTTGTGCCAGTTTTTAAATTATGCAGGTAATTGGTTAATTACCGAGTAATGGGACATTACCCAATTAACTAATAAATGGATAAAAAAAATTATGAATTACATCCCAAAACGTGACAAGAAGCCACAAAAAGCTAGAAATGACTAAGTAGTTATATAGTCTAGGTGGCAATCTAGGAATTGGAATTGAATAAGGAAACATTGTCTTGTTCCATTCATTTTTGACTAGCAGAACCAAAAAAACGTCAAAATCCTAACAAGAGACATACTTCTCCATTTCTCCTAGTTCAATGATTTCAAGGAACATAAACTTAATTCGTTCCAAAAATTTCAAGGAAACGGAAGCTTGATTCGTTTAAGAATTTCGAAGAAGCTGGAGCTAATTTCGTCAAAAATTTCGAAAAGCAGAAGCTTATTCCGATTTTTGGGTTTCAAGTTCAATCCACGAAGGTTTCCAACGGAATATTTTATGGAGTTTTCCCTACTCCAAGTATGTTAAGGCCATCCCTTCTTTCTTTTGGCATGGTACAAATTGTACAGAAGAAACGAGTAAATGCACAGTTTCCATAAATTACTCTATTCATAGAAATACTAGGGGTGTCTATATTCTTGATTCCCCATGAGAATTATTATTATCTTCTATTCATGGGTCTTAGAATAATATGCAGTTGAAAAAGATTATCCGGAAGGAATATTGAGATTATTACATATTTTTCATGCATTTCACCCATTTATGCATGTGCATGGACCCATGACCAGATGGTGTTATGTACGCCTATATATGTTACGGTGTTATATACGCACCACCACCTGATCAGTTGGTAAATGTTGATGATGCTGCCCACAGTGGCCGAGACGATATGATGGGATGCCCTTAGTGGCTTGATGATATTATGTACACCCATACCTATGCATGGCACGACATTTATATGTATGTGCATGACATTATAAATGTTTGAAACATTTACAAAAGTATTCATATTTAAAGATGTGTTTCTTTATCCCATGTTTCATCTATGTCTTTTACGTACTAATTTTCATGCCTTACATACTCAGTACATTTTTCGTACTGACGCCCTATTTCACGGGGCCTGCATTTCATGCCCGCAGGTTCAGGTAGACAAGCTAACGGTCCCCTTTCTTAGGATCCCTGATCAGCGTGAGTTGGTGTGCTCCACTTGATCCGGAACTGCTTTTGATTTTGGTACGATTCGTTTGTATATATATATATATGGGTATGACGTGGCTCAGACCCGTCTTTGTACAATTATGTTTCTATTAGAGGTCTGTAGACAGTATGTCTAGTTCGGTCGTATGTGGCCTTGTCGGCTTTCAGTTTTGGATGTATAGTTGTCTATAGCAGCCTTGCCAGCTCGCCCACTGTATTCTGCATGGATACGTACATATGTCTTATAGGCAGGTTCCCTTCATGTATGTTATTTTCCTAATTCAGCAGATGTTATTCAGGTTCATATCTTAGCATGCTTAGGGGTGTTTGACAGGTAGGACTCAGGCACGCGTCGCGGCCCATCGATTTGGGTCGTGAGAAAAGTGGTATCAGAGTAGTTCTGTCCTAGGGTTGTCTACAGACTGTGTCTAGTAGAGTCTTGTTTATGGGTGTGTTGTGCACCGCACTTATAAATAGGAGGCTACAAGACATATAGGATGTTATCCGCTCTTCTTTTCTTAGATCGTGCAATATAAGAAATTCATGTTCCTAACGATATGTTATATTATCAGTGATGCCTCCAAAGACTACAGCCGCCCTGAAAGGAAAGTCCGTGGCTGGTGAGATTATTAGTCGAGCGCCATGAGTTACGAGGGCTCGAGGAGAGTCTCATAGTGAGGTTCCATCTCAGACTTCACATACCCCGCCCTTTCCTGAAGAGTTCTGAGGGGCACCAGCTCCAGCGCCCGCCCCTGTACGTCCAGCTCCTTAGCCAGATGCACCGGGTCAATAGATGAGAGATGCTATTCAGCTATTAACCCGTTTAGTAGCCGCACAAGCTCGACATCAGGAAGTAGGTATTGGTTACGCATATAGGTCCATCCGCATGAGGGTTCGTGACTTCATTAATTTAGACCCTCCGGTATTCACTGGAGTAGATCCAAATAAGGACCCTCAGATATTTATTGATAGAATGCAGAGGACGTTAAGGGTAATGAAGGCCACTGCGACTAAGTCAGTTGAGCTAGCTTCCTATATGCTCTGAGATGTTGCAGTTAATTGGTATGAGTCTTAGGAATTGTCCAGAGGTGAGGATGCCCTTCCAACAGTATGGCAGGAGTTTACAGAAGCTTTTCTTCATCATTATCTACCACCAAAGCATAGACGGGCCAGAGTTGATAGGTTCTTGACCCTTCGGCAGGGTAATATGAGTGTTCGGTAGTACAGTCTTCAGTTTGATTCGTTGGCTAGGTATGCACCCGCTATTGTATCTAAGATAGAGGATCGGGTTCAACGGTTCGTGATAGGACTAGAGCCTCACTTGCTTAACGATTGTATGTCGGTCTCACTTCAAGTAGACATAGATATTTCTCGTATTCAGGCATACACTCAGGGTGTAGAGGAGCGTAAATAGAAACAGAGGGCCGATCGTGAGCATGATACGGCCCAGAATAAGAGAGCGAGGTCTTCGGGTCCTTCTTGTGAGTTTCGAGGTGGTCAGAGGCAACAGTACCCGAGGTATCCAGCCCAGCCATCGGCTAGCGTGCCCTCTCAGTTTGGCGGTAAGAGATTTGATCGTTCCACATATTCAGGGTCTGGTCAAAATTTCAGGGCCTCTCGTTCTCAGTATAGGGGTGAGTCAAGTCAGATGAGGCCTCCCTTGCCACGATATGCTCAATGTCGTAAGCAGCATACCATGCAGTGCCATATAGGATTGGGTGTTTGTTATACTTGTGGTTTTCCGGGTCATGTTATGAGGGATTGTCCGACAGAGGTGATGCAAGCATAACTCAGCCAGCAAGATCAGTAGCTGGTCCATCATCATCAGTACGCCCCCCCTAGGCAAGTCCACAAGCACCAATGGGTCGTGGTAGAGGCAGAGGTGGAGCACTAGTTCAAGCAGTCCTCAGAACCGCATCTATGCGTTAGCAGGGCGACAGGATCAGGAGTCATCGCCTGATGTTGTCACAGGTATATTATCAGTCTTCTCATATGATGTATATGCACTGATTGACCCAGGTTCCACCTTATCATACGTTACTCCGTTGGTTGCTAGTAAGTTTGGAACAACACCTGAATTGGTTAAACCTTTTGAGGTGTCTACACATGTTGGGGACTCAATGATAGCTAAGCGAGTATATAAGGGTTGTATAATAGTAGTTCATGGTCGATCTACCCTAGTAGATCTAATCGAGTTAGATATGGTAGAATTTGATGTTATAATGGGTATGGATCGGTTGGCTTCTTGTCATGCCAACGTTGATTGTAGAGTAAAGATAGTCCGATTTCAATTTCCAGGGGAGCCTGTTTTGGAGTGGAAAGGTAATACGGCGTCGCCGAGAGGAAAAATTATTTCCTACCTCAAGGTAAGGAAGATGATTAGAAAGGGTTGTATTTATCACTTAGTTCGGATTCAGGATGTGGAAGTAGAGTCACCAACCATTCAGTTCATACCTGTGGTTAATTAGTTTCCCGATGTTTTTCCGAATGAGCTTCCAGGTCTCCCGCCAGAGCGAGAAATTGAGTTTGCTACTGACCTACTACCAGATACTCACCCAATATCTATTCCTCCCTATATAATGGCCCCTGCAGAGCTGAAAGAGTTGAAAGAACAACTAAAAGACTTGCTTAAAAAAGGCTTTATCAGACCTAGCACATCACCATGGGGAGCACTTGTGTTATTTGTGAGGAAGAAAGATGGTTCCTTATGGATGTGTATTGATTATAGACAACTGAATAAGGTAACGATCGAGAATAAGTACCTGCCCCTGAGGATTGATGATTTATTTGATTAGTTGCAAGGTGCCGAGTATTTTTCAAAAATAGACTTGAAGTTCGGGTACCATCAGTTAAGGGTTAAGGATGAGGATATTACGAAGACATCATTCAGGACCAGATATGGGCACTTTGAGTTTCGGGTTATGTCGTTTGGTCTGACCAATACCCTAGCAGTATTCATGGATTTGATGAACCGTGTGTTCAGGCCTCTTTTAGATCTATTCGTAATTGTATTTATCGACGTTATATTGTGTATTCTCGTTCAGAGGTTGAACATGCAGATCATTTGCGTACTGTGCTCAGAACTCTACAAAAAGGGAAGTTGTATGAAAAATTCCCTAAATGTGAATTCTGGTTAAACTCTGTAGCTTTCCTTGGGCATATTGTTTCGGGTGAAGGCATCCGGGTGGATACACAAAAAATTGAGGCAATAAAGACTTGGCCTAGACCCATAACACCGACGGAGGTTCGTAGCTTTCTCACTTTGGCAGGTTATTACAGTAGATTGTTAGAGGGATTTTCTTCCCTTTCAGCACCTTTAACAAAGTTATCTCAGAAGGGAGCAAAATTTCAATGGAATGACGCTTGCAAACGGAGTTTCTAGGCCTTAAAGCACAGATTAACTTTAGCACTGGTTCTAACGCTCCCAGAAGGGACCGATGGTTATGTGATCTATTGTGACGCTGCAGGCGTTGTATTGGGTTGTGTGCTGATTCAACATGGTAAGGTTGTGGCTTATGCTTCTAGACAACTAAGAAAGCACGAGAAGAACTACCCGACCTATGATTTAAAGTTAGCCGCGGTGATTCATGCACTAAATATGTGGAGGCACTACTTGTATGGCATTCATGTTGACATCTATATGGATCATAAGAGCCTCCAGTACATCTTCATGCAAAAGGAATTGAATCTACGTCAAAGGAGATGGTTGGAGCTACTTAAAGACTATGACATTGATATTTTATACCATCTGGCGAAGGTGAACGTAGTAGCTGACACCCTCAGCCGTAGATCTATGGGTAGCCTATCCTATTTACAGCCAAAAAAGAGGGGAATAACCTATGAGGTTTATCAGCTAGCTAGTCTTGGAGTTCGGTTACTGGACTCAAGTGATATTGGAATTACTATTCAGGATACGACAACATCCTCTTTAGTAACTGAAGTAAAGGAACGCCAGTATGAGGATCATGTGTTAGTTCATTATAGGGATACCACCCTTCAGAAGGAGAAGACACCGTTTGGAATTACAGAAGATGGGGTCCTCAGATATCGAGGATGTTGATACCCAATTTTTTCTTATATATTTTTAATACACATATATACTTTCAAAATAGCATTGATGCATATATAAGCATGCACAATCCTTTTATAATTTTTTATAGTTTTAAAGGCTTTACATTGATTTATTTCTTCCCCTTTTACTTATAAAATTTCCAATAATTATCCTTCAAACTATTGTTGTGGTAATATAGCCATCTAAATTCTATATTTATGCCAAAATATTGCTTAAATATTTTTAGTGCATTTTTTTATAATTGCATTTACATTTTTAAAAGCCAATTTGCATATATTTGCAATACTAGCCTTATTAATGCATAATTATGTTATCAATGCATAAAATGGTCTTCTACATTTTTAGAATATTAAGCAACTATTTTTAATCATTTTCAGTACACGAAATATTTTTTAGAAATCATTTTATTATTTTTATGAATTGTATAGTACTGAAAATGGATATTTAAAACTTAGCCAAATTTATTTCAATTTCAGCCTAAATTCAACCCAATCCAATCCTAATACCCAGCCCAATTTCTGATCAAATTACCCGACCCAGGCCCCAAATACATTTACCCGACCCAGGCCTCCTTAATCTTGGACGTTGATCTCCGAGATCAATGGCCCAGATTCACCCTGTCCTAATTAAACTAGAGTATCCCCCCCAAACCTAAGTCATTTCAACACCGTCCGCGCCGCCCTAAAATCCTCTCTGCTCTCATAACACTCTCAACCTAAACCCTAATCTTCCAACGCCGACCTCCCATCTCTGGTTATCTCCGATGACCTCTCATCATCTCTCAGGCCTCCAATGGCTCCTCTCATGTCATTCTTGCCTTCTCTAAGTCCCTCAGGGGCCCAGGGCCATGATGACTTGCATCTAGGGTTCATCTCCTGCCTGTTCCTGGCCATTCCAGTGTCTCATGTCTTAAGCACGAGAGATTTGTTCAGATTTTGTGGAATGAGATACTTCACCAAGGAAGTATTTCAAGTGAAATCATTCTATATTTTCTACGATCTATGAGTTCTAGACATGTTTCTTCATCTCTGTATGGGTCTCTTCCGAAACCCTAATTTCTTTTCTATACTTCCTAGATCTGTACAGATCTAGGGCGATTTGAGTATGTTTCTTGAGTGTTTTACATTATCCTTGAGATTCTTTACAAGAATCATATGGTTTCAAGTCTTTCTTCACCTTTTCTAAATTAGGGTTTTTCGGAATTTCTTTTTAAAACTTTGTTTAAATGATTCTTTGTGTTTAAACTTCTGTTTCTCAAATATTTCGACTGATTCTATGAGACTACTACAACCTTCACTCGCCTATGCTGAAATCCCTAATTTTTAGGGTTCTTTGTTTGGTTTTTGTGTATTAGCGTGACTGACCGGTTCTCGTTTTGAGTTCTTGTGATTTCTCAGTCTAAACTTCCTTTGATTTTATGCGCTTGTGTTCGTCTTGACTGTTCACATCAAGACCTGTATCTTTCTCATCAAATCAATATTGTTTAACTTTTATTTTTGCTAGAGTATGTGTCGATTCCTGACAATCCATGTTTTACCTTATTTATATGCTAAACATGTTGACTTTTTTCATGACTTTCTCTTTGATTGATTCTGAATTTCTTGTTTCTTGGGTTGATTTGAACACTTTCCCTTAAACTTTCGATTCTTACCTTTCTACTCAATTTGATTGATTTGCTTGCCTTAATTAACTTTCCCTTACCTTGTCTTCGTTGTTACTTGATTCTTACTGATTATTTCCTTAATTAGAATTTTCTGAACCTAGCCCTAATTACCCGTTCTATAATTGCACTGTTGAAGTCTTTCCTTATTTGTTATACCCCAGCTATGTATGATTTATTTCCTTACTTGTCACTTGCTCTTTACCATTTGAACTAATTTCCTTAATTAAGGAGGATTTGAACTGATTTTACTCTGAGTTCTATAATTACTGAACAATTCTGATTCTTACCTTATTTACCCAGGTTTCAAACTACTATATATATCGTTCTCTTCTACAGTCTTAGAGACGAACTCACATGAGTTGACATCTCTCATATACTCAAAAGCTCTTCTACTCTTTGTTACCTACTATTGTTACTAAATTAGCCGGCTGCAAGCCAAGGCTAATTATTGCACTCTCCTGTTCTCTACCTTTCATTTACTCTCTTTACTGGTATGTTCTGATTTTAAATTCAAGCTCTCAAACCAATGTGTTTCATACTGCTTCAGTTCATCATATTACTAATCTATTTCTATCTATTGTTTTGTTGTTCAACATGTAATTGACCTATTACTTCACCTAGTTATGTCCTATGACTTCTAGGATCAGTATGTCTTATGAACATGTAGACTGTTTAAATTTGACTCAACCTTGTTTTTGAATGTTGGTTTACTTGCTATTTAGTCTCTAGTATGATCCTTTCTTTGCAAAGCAATGTTGTTACCCTAAGTTGTTTGGTCCTATGTTGGTTCTGAAACTCTTACTGTGTTGTATCATTAGCTGTCCCTAATCCCAAGAACCCCCTAAGGCACCTCTGATTCTGTGACTATGTTCTAATTGGCACCTCTGGATCCATGTATTACTGTTTGCACTATTAGCTACCCCCTTAATTGCAAAGACTTCTGTTTATTTGTATTATGTGTTTCCATCCCCAATTACCCCTCTGAGAAAGGTTTGTTATTTGAGTGTTGATGAACCTGTTTTGGCTTCATGTTTGATCTGTTGTTTGTGTGATTATACAACTCTTGTCAAAAACTGTTTTACTGAACAATTTTCCTGTTTATAAAACTGCTTCAACTGAGTCTTTTCAAATACTACTTTCCTATTAAAACCTTTTCGAAACTATGTCAAGCACTCTCACTCTACTCTTAGGTCCTTAAGTTCTGCCCCTCGTGTGTATGACTCCCTTGGGATCCCTATGAGGCCCCTCTGAACTCTGATGCACTAGAGCTGGCTCTTCCACACTGCACTTATTCAGTTCTGGTGATAAAGTCTAGGTGTGAGCACTGCCTGGGATCCTTGAGATCCTTAGGGAACTCTAATGCACCTAGACAATGATACTGTCTATGGAATTTGGCATTTGAGGCTATTGGAGGCTTGGGGAAGTCATTTGTGCTTGCTTCAGGCTCCATATAGTTAGCTTATTCTTTTCTTCATTATTTATGTAATTTATTCAGATGGTCTGTAAAAGTTATTTATAAACGACATTGGGGTGATTAGTGAAAAGGGGCTGGGGTAGTTACGTATCTGTGGGGTAACTTGGGTTGATACCATGCCAATATGATCGCGTTGATGTACTTGCTATGTTTGTTTACCATGCTAGAAACCATGCCAATAGGATTTAAAGGGATTTAATATCAGAAACCATGTCTATAGGGTTAAAATCAACTTTCATAAGTAGATACCAAGCCTATAGAGTGTAAAGAGATTGAGTTCAACTTCTGCTACTGCATTTACTTACATTTTTCTCACTGATATGAACTCTTAACAATTAGATACCATGCTTATAAGAATTAAAAATTAGAAATTCTGCTTATAGAACTTAAAATAACTTTGTTTAAACAAGTCGGTCTAATTCATGTTAGTACGCTTTGAAACTAACCTAATCAATTGTCTGTTTCTTTAGATGAATTTCTCTTTTTCAAACACTGCCTTAATTTACTATCACTAGGCAACATGCCTATAGGAACTCAAGATTCCGTTTTGAAAACTGTTCACTATTCTACTACATCAACGTAGTTATCATGCTCTTAGGACGTCACTATTCTGTGTTTAGGCAAGCCTATAGGGCGATTTTAAATTTTGCAACTCTGAAACTGTATTTTTGCTACTTAAAGCTGTCCAGATTTAACAGGTTTAATCAGTAGGCAAGTTAAATAGGATCTTTCACATATTGTCCTAATTCAATACTATTTAACCCCTGCTCATCTAGATATCATGTTCTGGGATTTTTTCTTATGTATTTGAACGCTGTTTGAAGACGTGTACTTATTTGTTATGTTTGAGGAGTTAACTGTGAGCCTATAAATTTTCTATTTAAATGCAGTCCTAACTGTTCTTGATTGTCTCCTAGATTTTTATCCTTTAAAACCCTAAGAAAGTCTAGAACTGTCAAAGACTAGAGGTCCTAAAACACCTCCAGGGCCACGAGGAAGGGATGGGTAGTGCACGCATAGGACATTGTCAAGGTTACTAGAACGCTTTAGGCTATGACCAAGGGGAGGGACTTGGGTAGAACGGGATATGATGACTACGCGTTATTGTCACGTGTAGCCCTTCATTGAGGAGTGTTTGGCATTGCATGGGATGATCCTGTAGGCTAACCAACCTAGGACCCCTCACTCCCAAATTCACTTTGCTTAAACTTTACTTTTCTATATGTACGCAATTTGTTCAATTCTTTCCTTTATTTAAGTCATATAATTCCCCAAGACCTGCTTCTCCCTTATTTGCAAATCTGTGTTTAAATTGTCTACTGTTCAAAGGACTAATCCGTAAGTATAAGTTCGGCCGGGACGCACCATTGTGGACCGAGAGGGGTGCCTAACACCTTCCCCTCAAGGTTATTTCGAGCCCTTACCCTAAATCTCTGGTAATGCAAACTAGTCTAAGAGTTAATCGCTCTAGGTGCCCTAACGCACCATAATCTGTTAGGTAGCGACTCTTCAAATACCCAAATCCCAAAAGGAAATGAGTTATTACCCCCCATGAACGTCAAACCCTGGACTTTCTCCGCAGAGGAAAAGCAGGGCGCGACAGAGGAAAATTATGTGTCCCTAATGTTGCAGGGTTACATCGGCAGGTTATGGCAGAAACTCACTATTCTAGTTATTCTGTCAATCCAGGAGCGACCAAGATGTATCATGATATCAGGGAAGTGTATTGGTGGGATGGAATGAAAAAGGATATAGCAGAATTTGTTGCTCATGTCCTAACTGTCAGCAGGTTAACATTGATCATCAAAAACTCGGTGGATTATTGCAGGCTATGGAGATTCTGACTTGGAAATGGGAAATAATCAATATGGATTTCATCATGGGCTTACCTCGCACCCAGTGTAAGTTCGATTCGATATGGGTGATTGTTGATAGGCTTACAAAGTCAGCCCATTTTCTGCTCGTTAAGACTATATATTCCTTAGAGGATTATGCAAGGCTTTATATTAAGGAAATAGTACGACTGCATGGTGTCCTTGTATCTATTATCTCGGATAGAGGAGCTCAATTTACAGCTAACTTCTGGAGGTCCTTCCAAAAATGATTGGGGACTCAAGTAAGTCTTAGTACATCATTTCATCTCCAGACATACGGACAGGCTGAGCGTACTATTCAAACACTGGAGGATATGTTACGAGCTTGTGTAATAGACTTCAAAGGTAGTTGGGATGATCATCTGCCGCTTATTGAGTTCGCGTATAATAATAGCTACCATTCCAGTATTCAGATGGCTCCATGCAAAGTTCTTTATGGATAGAAGTGTAGGTCGCCTATAGGGTGGTTCGATGTTGGAGAATCTGAATTACATGGGCTAGACTTGGTTTAGCAAGCCACATAAAAAGTAAAATTGATCCGGGATCGACTGTTGACAGCTCAGAATCATCAAACATCATATTCTCACGTGCGACGACGAGAATTAGAGTTCGGGGGTTGATGATTGGGTATTCTTAAAGGTGTCACCTATGAAGGGTGTGATGAGATTTGGAAAGAAAGGAAAACTTAGCCCACGGTATATTGGGCCTTATAGGATCATTCGAAGAGTGGGCCAAGTAGCTTAAGAGTTAGAATTTCCCTCGGAGTTGGAGTCTGTCCATCCGATTTTTCACGTATCTATGTTACGGTAGTACATTGGCGATCCTACCCGAGTGCTGCCCACGGATGATGTACAGATTACCGAGGAAATGTCATACGAGGAAATTCGGGTTGCCATCCTAGAGTGACAAATCCGCAAGCTACGGAGTAAGGAGATAGCCTCCGTGAAAGTACTTTGGAGGAACAACAATGTGGAAGAAATAACTTGGGAGGCCGGGGAAGATATGAAGTCTAGATACTCCTACTTATTTCCTCCTCCAGAGAAGGGTCCGACTGAGATGTCATAACCATAGGGTACGTGTGTAAATTCTTGTGTTGGTTATTGTCATTGGTCATGTGATGCCATTATCGTTATTCATAATTATGGTCCTGTGTGGCATTGGGTTATTAAGCTTCTACGGGGAGAGTTGATAGTAGTGTTGTTACAAAGGCGACCCTGCCAAAGTTATATAGATCGCAGGGAGTTGAACATTCGAGGACGAATGTTTCTAAGGGGGGAAGGATGTTACATCTCGCGTTTTCGTACGTTAAAAGTTTCGTCTACAGTTAATTGACGTAGACTGGGGGATGAGATCATCTTGATATTAACGTATTTATGCTATTTGTAACAAGCGATAAATAAGTGTTATGAAGGATAAAGGGGTACACGAATTAAAGAAAACGTCGTTGAAAGTGACCAATTTAGGAAAAAATACAGGTCGAGCGATAATACTCGATAATTATGAACTAGTACCATGCAAGGTACCATATGACCACGGTAGTATAATATTTAAAGTATATTAAAAATAAGTAAAATTTTAAGTAATATGTGGTAATATTTAAATTATGCGGGTAATTGGTTAATTACCGAGTAACGGGACATTACCCAGTTAACTAATAAATAGATAAAAAAAATTATGAATTACATCCCAAAACGTGGCAAGAAGCCACAAAAAGCTAGAAAGGACTAAGTAGTCACATATTGTAGGTTGCAATCTAGGAATTGGAATTGAATAAGGAAACACTGTCTTGTTCCATTCATTTTTGACAAGCAGAACGAAAAAACGTCAAAATCCTAACAAGAGACATACTTCTCCATTTCTCCTAGTTCAATGATTTCAAGGAACATAAACTTTATTCGTTCCAAAAATTTCAAGGAAACGGAAGCTTGATTCGTTTAAGAATTTCAAAGAAACAGGAGCTAATTTCGTCAAAAATTTCAAAAAGCAGAAGCTTAATCCGATTTTTTGGGTTCTAAGTTCAATCCACGAAGGTTTCCAATGGAATATTATACAGAGTTTTTCCTACTCCAAGTATGTTAAGGCCATCCCTTCTTTTATTTGGCATGGTACAAATTGTACAGAAGAAACGATTAAATGCACAGTTTCCATAAATTACTCTATTCATAGAAATACTAGGGGTGTCTATATTCTTGATTCCCCATGAGAATTATTATTATCTTTTGTTCATGGGTCTCTGAATAATACGCAGTTGAAAAAGGTTATCCGGAAGGAATATTGAGAGTATTATGTATTTTTCATGCATTTCACTCATTTATACATGTGCATTGACCCATGACCAGATGGCGTTATATACGCATATATATGTAAATATATGGGATATGGGAAAAGGTTACGGCGTTATATATGCACCACCACCTGATCAGTTGGCATATGTTGATGATGTTGTCCACAGTGGCCGAGACGATATGATGGGATGCCCTCAGTGGCTTGATGATATTATGTACACCCATACCTATGCATGGCACAACATTTATACACATGTGCATGACATTATAAATGTTTCAGAATTTACAAAGTTATTCAGATTTAAAGATGTGTTTCTTTATTCCATGTTTCATCTATGTCTTTTACGTACTAATTTTCATGCCTTACATACTCAGTACATTTTTCATACTGACGCCCAATTTCACGGGGCCTGCGTTTCATGCCCGCATATGCAGGTAGGCAAGCTGACGATCCCCCTTCTTAGGATCCCTGATCAGTGAGAGTTGGTTTGCTCCACTTGATCCGGAGCTGCTTTTGATTTTGGTACGATACGTTTGTATATATATATATATATATATATATATATATNTATATATATATATATATATATATATATATATATATATATATATATATATATATATATATGGGTATGACGTGGCTCAGTCCCGTCTTTGTACAGTTATGTTTCTATTTGAGGCCTGTAGACAGTACGTCTAGTTGGGTTGTATGTGGCCTTGTCGGCTTTTAGTTTTTGATGTATAGTTATCAATAGCAGCCTTACTAGCACGCCCACAGTATTATTCATGTATACGTACATATGCCTTGTAGGCAGGTTTCCTCCATGTATGTTATTTTCGTAATTTAGCAGATGTTATTTAGGTCATATCTTAGCCGCATGCTTAGGGGTGTCTGACAGGTAGGACTCAGGCACCCGTCGCGGCCCACCGATTTGGGTCGTGACACTTAGTTGATGGGTGGTTATTTCCGGCAAGATCCCTGTTATGTGTAATGGTACCAAGAAAAGGAATCAACGTTGTCAATAAGAAACTCGATGAGTTTTTTCCTGAGTTCAGGGTTTAACCCCGTTCTGAGGTATACCTTTCTATCCTGAAGATACTGGATCAAGACGACCTATTCGAGTTCTTCCACCGTTGATTTTGTTGCATCCGACTACTCACGAGTAATGAAGGTCCGAGGAGTGAGGAAGTCTTCTTTGTCATCTTTGTTAGAATGCTCACAGACCACCTGTTCCTCGGGAGTCGGCCTGTTTCCTGACTTACCCCGGACGTGGGGAGTCGATGTTGGTGCCATGTTTTTTTACCGTGAACATCTCCTTTTCTGCACGTTGTTCATTGTACACCATTTTTATACCATCTTTTGTTGGTAACTTCATCATCTGGTGAAGAGTTGATGGTACCGCCCCCATGTTGTGTATCCACAGTCTCCCAAGTAAGGCATTGTACCTTATGTCACCTTCGATGACATGAAACTTGGTGTCTTGAATTGTACCAGACATGTTGACTGGGAGGATGATTTCTCCTTTTGTTGTCTCGCTTGCTAGGTGAAATCCATTGAGGATTCGGGAGGTGGGTATGATTTTATCGAATAATCCGAGCTGTTCCACCAACTTCGACCTGATTATGTTGGCCGAGCTACCTGGATCTACGAGCACACATTTAATTTGAATGTTATTCAAAAGAAAAGAAATTACCAGTGCATCATTATGTGGTTGGGACGAGGTTGCGATATCTTCTTCTCTAAATATAAGAGCGTCCCCGGGTACATAGCTCTGAGTTTGCTTTTCCGTTGCGGTGGACACTTTGGCCTTTCATGCCCGCATATGCAGGTAGGCAAGCTGACGGTCCCCCTTCTTAAGATCCCTGATCAGCGACAGTTGGTGTGCTCCACTTGATCCGGAGCTGCTTTTGATTTTGGTACTATACGTTTGTATATATACATATACATATACATATATATATATATATATATATATATATATATATATATATATATGTATATGTGTATATATATATATATATATGTAGCTGTTGCGGCGTGCAACCCGATCNATTATGTGGTTGGGACGAGGTTGCGATATCTTCTTCTCTAAATATAAGAGCGTCCCCGGGTACATAGCTCTGAGTTTGCTTTTCCGTTGCGGTGGACACTTTGGCCTTTCATGCCCGCATATGCAGGTAGGCAAGCTGACAGTCCCCCTTCTTAAGATCCCTGATCAGCGAGAGTTGGTGTGCTCCACTTGATCCGGAGCTGCTTTTGATTTTGGTACGATACGTTTTGTATATATATATATATATATATATATATATATATATATATATGGGTATGACGTGGCTCAGTCCCGTCTTTGTACAGTTATGTTTCTATTTGAGGCCTGTAGACAGTACGTCTAGTTGGGTTGTATGTGGCCTTGTCGGCTTTTAGTTTTTGATGTATAGTTATCAATAGCAGCCTTACTGGCTCGCCCACAGTATTATTCATGTATACGTACATATGCCTTGTAGGCAGGTTTCCTCCATGTATGTTATTTTCGTAATTTAGCAGATGTTATTTAGGTCATATCTTAGCCGCATGCTTAGGGGTGTCTGACAGGTAGGACTCAGGCACCCGTCGCGGCCCACCGGTTTGGGTCGTGACACTTAGTCGATTGGTGGTTATTTCCGGCAAGATCCCTGTTATGTGTAATGGTACCAAGCAAAGGAATCAACGTTGTCAATAAGAAACTCGATGATTTTTTTCCTGACTTCAGGGGTTAACCCCGTTCCCAGATATACCTTTTGATCCTGAACATGCTTGATCAAGACGACCTATTCGAGTTCTTCGACTGTTGATTTTGTTACATTCGACTCCTTAGGCGTAATGAAAGTCCAAGGAGCGAGGAAGTCTTCTTTGTCATCTTTGTTCTAATGCTCACAGACCACCTGTTCCTCGGGAGTCGGCCTGTTTCCTGACATACCCCGGACGTGGGGAGTCGATATTGGTGCCATGTAGTTTACCGCGAACATCTCCTTTTCTACACGTTGTTCATTATACACCGTTTTTATACCATCTTTTGTTGGGAACTTCATCATCTGGTGAAGAGTTGATGGTATCGCCCCCATGTTGTGTATCCACGGTCTCCCAAGTAAGGCATTATACCTTATGTCACATTCGATGACATGAAACTTGGTGTCTTGAATTGTACCGGACACGTTGACTGGGAGGATGATTTCTTCTTTTATTGTCTGGCTTGCCAGGTCGAATCCATTGAGGATTCGAGAGGTAGGTATGATCTCATCGAATAATCCGAGCTGTTCCACCAACTTCGACCTGATTATGTTGGCCGAGCTACCTGGATCTACGAGCACGCATTTAATTTGAAAGTTATTCAAAAGAAAAGAAATTACCAGTGCATCGTTATGTGGTTGGGACGAGGTTGCGTTATCTTCTTCTCTAAATATAAGAGCGTCCCCGAGTACATAGATCCGAGTTTGCTTTTCAGTTGCGGTGGACACTTTGGCCCGTTCGATCATGGGTCCCTGTGGGACATCGGATTCTCTAATGATCATGTGAATGATGTGATGAGGTTCTTCTGGTCCGTTCTTTCCATGAACCCCAATATCATTGTTTCCGTGTGCATTTTCTGAGTTAGACTTTTTTTGACCTGGAATCAAAGATCCTTGGACAAGAAAAAGTGTGAAGAATAACTTATGTTTTCAGGAAACTAGCACTAAAACAATCACTATTATTTTTAGCCCCACGGTGGGCGCCAAATTGTTTACCTTGAAAATGGTAACTACAATATATTTGATTTTGTGGTTCTAAAAATACGTGATTTATTTTAATACTAGTTGTTAGGCAATAAATGCTAAATGCAAGTAAAGAAAGTAAGAAATGCAAACCGATAGGTTTACAAGGCTGGGCCTCGAGCTGGCTGGAGCAGGGCCTCGAGGTCTAGATGGGTATAGCAATGAACAACTGATGAAGACTTAATGATAATGAGGGCCACAAAGATGGACTTTGCGGTTAATAATGAGAAATAATGAAGAGCAATAAATAAACAACGAAAGAATAAGCAATAAATGTGAAGAACAATTTTGTTAGCAAAGAGCATAGAATGTTGTATTGTATTCAATATGTTAAATAATAATTCGATCCCCTTACA